>NC_089274.1:36810588-37098306 GCF_963678975.1 Dysidea avara
CTCCAGCCTATTATGCTTTATATTATACCGGCATATTTGACACAATCCTAACTACAAATATCAGTGTATATTGATATAGGATACAAGTGCTTACCAGTGATGGTAACAGCTATATTAAGACTATCACTTCCAATAGGATTAGCTATGCTACATGTATATGTTCCACCATCAGTTGTAGTAACACTATTAATAATATAGTCACTGCGAAACTCAGCTGTAGTACTGTTATGAGTGACTGTAGTCAAAGTAGGGGTTAGTGGTGCTGGAGTACCATTCTTCATCCAGGTGAATGTGTCTGGGGGAGAACCTTGTGAGGTACAAGACAATGTCAGAGGAGAACCGAATTCGACAATCACAATTGATAATGTAGTGGTGATGACTGGAACAGCTGTGTGTATGAAGTTAGTTAACAACAATTAATCACACTATAAAGTGACATACTTCTCACAGGTAAGTACACACCCACCCTCACAGTTTGGTCCACCATACTACTGTTCATTATGGTACAAGTGTAAACACCTTCTTCATTAACAGTAAAGGTATTAGAACACAATTCTACATTAATAACTCCAATGAAATTAGCAATCGTAGCTCCACGTGGTTGTACCACAGGTCCATCACATAAACCATGAGATATTTGAACACCATTAAAGGAAATGTGACCCAACTCTTCATTACTGTTACCACTAGGTCCTAATCCGGTCACACAACGAAACAGTATACCAGGTGCTTGAATAGAATTCCATCTAATAGCAGAATAGTCATCAACAATGTTACTGGAGCCAATAGTATTAGATAAAGTAGTTCTCGCTCCACCAACAACTTCAGCTCCTAATAGGTATTACATATTATGCATTAAAACATATGATAGTGTTTCCTGCAGCCCCTAAAAAGCCATAGAAAAGTATTTGTAACATGAATGAATTAAATTTTCCTATTTTGAGTACAGAGATCATGCTTCCTCCCATAATGGTGGCATTTCCTCCTGAGTTAGGAGGCACAGGTCGCCCTGATATATGTATCACCAAGAGTTAATAATAGTAGGGAGGTACACTTTTTGAAAATCACAATTCTGTGGCCATTTCTGCTCAGTTTCAACTGTTACGTCTATTACTCAAGCTGAATCATGAAGAACAGTACACAGAATGTGTCTACTTAATGTGGCTGTAGCAAAAACATTGAAGTGCTCTGATCTTGCTTTTAAAGCATAATTACCAATAATTACAATATAACTATCGTAACTAGTTACTATTGTAACTTAGTTACTTTTCAGACAGTCACTCTAGTTACAAGTTACTGGATACAAAGCACGTGACTAGTTACGTATATTACTAGTTACTTTTACAGTAATTAGTTACATAACCTAGTTACAAAGTAACTATAGTCACCCCTAACTCTGCTAATAGTAAATCTAAAGGTTGTTATGGGCATCTCAAGTGCTTGCACACTTTGATCCGGAACTGACTATAGTGAAGCTTCCAGTGTTGTTTTGAAACAGACCACTGTGATCAAGGATGACTTATTATACATATATCCAGTAAAATTTGTTTAATTTAGCCACCTGTGACACAAAAATATTCACAACAAAATAATGACACAGTTGACTATTTTCAAGTCAACTGGTCATATCCTACACAGCTGCCCTAGTAAACTACTTCAAACTACTCTTCATCCTATCACACATAAACTATGCCACTTGCTCTACATTAATCCACAAACATCACTACACATGCTCACCTGATATTCGAAGTGTTAATGGATCACTAGTATAGTCCACATCATTAACAGGTACAGTACAAGTGATGGTACCAGCATCATCTGCCAGTAGATTATTATTGGTTACATTTTGTGTTGTCTGACCAGTAGGAAAACATATTGGATCACCACTATTATGACCAGTGTTAGTATAACATCCTGTAGTGTTCCACTGATATGGTCCAGTATATGTTCCTCCATTAAACAATGTTACCATACATGTCAGAGTGACACTACTCAATATGGGATAGTCAAATGTGTTAGTAGATCCACTAACTGGTGTACCAGCTGGACTACTGACTATGGTAACTATGACATCTGGAACATCTGAAACAATTAGGAATATTAATATCTAAATATGGTAACTGATTTGAAATATGGAAGTAACAACTTTTTACGGTACTTTTACTCTCTTCTCCAACTGTTATACCAAAAGGCAATGTTGTGAGCTTTGTAAGCTAACAGAATTATAGATAAGCTAACACACTACTGTATATTATTTGTGGTTGAAGTAATTGTTGGGATTAGACTTCCTTAGCAGTACTCAGCAATGTGATTCAATTTAATAATAATATAATAAGACAGTGGACACTAAACCGAAAGTCAGTTCAATAAGCCTTACTGGCTATTGAACCGACAGTAAAACTTACAAAAAAAAAAGGATCACAACACAAAAAACCCCACAATACTCAGCTGGGGCTTGAACCCTAGTCTACTGGAGCTTTAGGCAAGTGTGCTAACTACTGTGCTACCGCTGCTAGCTACGCACCTCCCCTACTTTTCTATCTTATAAAAGTAGTCTCAGCATATAGTAAGCTAAAGGTGAAGAAGTAACCAAAGCTGAATCCAACCCTAACGCTAATACTACTTTTTGCGTCCCCTAAAGTCGAATGAGCGGAGCAACTACTAGACGCATCTCCTAAAGTCAAATACTCGGGGCAACTACTTGATGTGAAAATAAAAACTTTTCGGTCCAATAACCACTTTCTAATAATAACAACAAATTATAAACTACATAACATATTTAAAATAAACATCAGCATACTATGCATGAAGTTGTCTACAGTATTTACATAGCTGGAGATACTGGATTTACATTGGAATTTAATCTACTACAGTATTTACTGTAAATATACTCAAAGTTTAGCCCAAAATGCTTTCAGGAATTTCTCAAAATTTTCTCATATTATCCTCTTTAGTGTTTCCAATATGCTTGCATTATGCTCCTAGTTTAGCAACATTTCTTACAACTATCTTTGAACATTTAATCGGTGTTTGCTCTATTAGAGTATTTTACTACAAAGAGACTGTTGTATTAGAGAGTTCGATCTAAGGAACTATGTACAATGCAAATGAGTGCTCTATTGCAGTTTGCACTGCTATATTAGGGTGTATGGTTCTATTTTCAGCTCCATAGTTTGAAATGTCCACCTAATATGCTAGCATTATGCTGGCATAGCACTCCAGCCTATTATGCTTTATATTATACCGGCATATTTGACACAAGCCTAACTACAAATATCAGTGTATATTGATATAGGATACAAGTGCTTACCAGTGATGGTAACAGCTATATTAAGACTATCACTTCCAATAGGATTAGCTATGCTACATGTATATGTTCCACCATCAGTTGTAGTAACACTATTAATAATATAGTCACTGCGAAACTCAGCTGTAGTACTGTTATGAGTGACTGTAGTCAAAGTAGGGGTTAGTGGTGCTGGAGTACCATTCTTCATCCAGGTGAATGTGTCTGGGGGAGAACCTTGTGAGGTACAAGACAATGTCAGAGGAGAACCAAATTCGACATTGACAGTTGATAATGTAGTGGTGATGACTGGAACAGCTGTGTGTATGAAGTTAGTTAACAACAATTAATCACACTTATAAAGTGACTTACTTCTCACAGGTAAGTACACACCCACCCTCACAGTTTGGTCCACCATACTACTGTTCATTATGGTACAAGTGTAAACACCTTCTTCATTAACAGTAAAGGTATTAGAACACAATTCTACATTAATAACTCCAATGAAATTAGCAATCGTAGCTCCACGTGGTTGTACCACAGGTCCATCACATAAACCATGAGATATTTGAACACCATTAAAGGAAATGTGACCCAACTCTTCATTACTGTTACCACTAGGTCCTAATCCGGTCACACAACGAAACAGTATACCAGGTGCTTGAATAGAATTCCATCTAATAGCAGAATAGTCATCAACAATGTTACTGGAGCCAATAGTATTAGATAAAGTAGTTCTCGCTCCACCAACAACTTCAGCTCCTAATAGGTATTACATATTATGCATTAAAACATATGATAGTGTTTCCTGCAACCCCTAAGAAGCCATAGAAAAGTATTTGTAACATGAATGAATTAAATTTTCCTATTTTGAGTACAGAGATCATGCTTCCTCCCATAATGGTGGCATTTCCTCCTGAGTTAGGAGGCTATATGCTACAGGTCGCCCTGATATATGTATCACTAAGAGTTAATAATAGTAGGGAGGTACACTTTTTGAAAATCACAATTCTGTGGCCATTTCTGCTCAGTTTCAACTGTTACGTCTATTACTCAAGCTGAATCATGAAGAACAGTACACAGAATGTGTCTACCTAATGTGGCTGTAGCAAAACATTGAATTGCTCTGATCTTGCTTTTAAAGCATAATTACCAATAATTACAATATAACTATCGTAACTAGTTACTATTGTAACTTAGTTACTTTTCAGACAGTCACTCTAGTTACAAGTTACTGGATACAAAGAACGTAACTAGTTACGTATATTACTAGTTACTTTTACAGTAATTAGTTACATAACCTAGTTACAAAGTAACTATAGTCACCCCTAACTCTGCTAATAGTAAATCTAAAGGTTGTTATGGGCATCTCAAGTGCTTGCACACTTTGATCCGGAACTGACTATAGTGAAGCTTCCAGTGTTGTTTTGAAACAGACCACTGTGATCAAGGATGACTTATTATACATATATCCAGTAAAATTTGTTTAATTTAGCCACCTGTGACACAAAAATATTCAACACAAAATAATGACACGGTTGACTATTTTCAAGTCAACTGGTCATATCCTTACACAGCTGCCCTAGTAAACTACTTCAAACTACTCTTCATCCTATCACACATAAACTATGCCACTTGCTCTACATTAATCCACAAACATCACTACACATGCTCACCTGATATTCGAAGTGTTAATGGATCACTAGTATAGTCCACTTCATTAACAGGTACAGTACAAGTGATGGTACCAGCATCATCTGCCAGTAGATTATTATTGGTTACATTTTGTGTTGTCTGACCAGTAGGAAAACATGTTGGATTACCACTATTATGACCAGTGTTAGTATAACATCCTGTAGTGTTCCACTGATATGGTCCAGTATATGTTCCTCCATTAAACAATGTTACCATACATGTCAGAGTGACACTACTCAATATGGGATAGTCAAATGTGTTAGTAGATCCACTAACTGGTGTACCAGCTGGACTACTGACTATGGTAACTATGACATCTGGAACATCTGAAACAATTAGGAATATTAATATCTAAATATGGTAACTGATTTGAAATATGGAAGTAACAACTTTTTACGGTACTTTTACTCTCTTCTCCAACTGTTATACCAAAAGGCAATGTTGTGAGCTTTGTAAGCTAACAGAATTATAGATAAGCTAACAGAATTATAGATAAGCTAACACACTACTGTATATTATTTGTGGTTGAAGTAATTGTTGGGATTAGACTTCCTTAGCAGTACTCAGCAATGTGATTCAATTTAATAATAATATAATAAGACAGTGGACACTAAACCGAAAGTTAGTTCAATAAGCCTTACTGGCTATTGAACCGACAGTAAAACTTACAAAAAAAAAAGGATCACAACACAAAAAACCCCACAATACTCAGCTGGGGCTTGAACCCTAGTCTACTGGAGCTTTAGGCAAGTGTGCTAACTACTGTGCTACCGCTGCTAGCTACGCACCTCCCCTACTTTTCTATCTTATAAAAGTAGTCTCAGCATATAGTAAGCTAAAGGTGAAGAAGTAACCAAAGCTGAACCCAACCCTAACGCTAATACTACTTTTTGCGTCCCCTAAAGTCAAATGCGCGGAGCAACTACTAGACGTGTCTCCTAAAGTCAAATACTCGGGGCAACTACTAGATGTGAAAATAAAAACTTTTCGGTCCAATAACCACTTTCTAATAATAACAACAAATTATAAACTACATAACATATCTACAATAAACATCAGCATACTATGTATGAAGTTGTCTACAGTATTTACATAGCTGGAGATACTGGATTTACATTGGAATTTAATCTACTACAGTATTTACTGTAAATATACTCAAAGTTTAGCCCAAAATGCTTTCAGGAATTTCTCAAAATTTTCTCATATTATCCTCTTTAGTGTTTCCAATATGCTTGCATTATGCTCCTAGTTTGGCAACATTTCTTACAACTATCTTTGAACATTTAATCGGTGTTTGCTCTATTAGAGTATTTTACTACAAAGAGACTGTTGTATTAGAGAGTTCGATCTAAGGAACTATGTACAATGCAAATGAGTGCTCTATTGCAGTTTGCACTGCTATATTAGGGTGTATGGTTCTATTTTCAGCTCCATAGTTTGAAATGTCCACCTAATATGCTAGCATTATGCTGGCATAGCACTCCAGCCTATTATGCTTTATATTATACCGGCATATTTGACACAAGCCTAACTACAAATATCAGTGTATATTGATATAGGATACAAGTGCTTACCATTGATGGTAACAGCTATATTAAGACTATCACTTCCAATAGAATTAGCTATGCTACATGTATATGTTCCACCATCAGTTGTAGTAACACTATTAATAATATAGTCACTGCGAAACTCAGCTGTAGTACTGTCATGAGTGACTGTAGTCAAAGTAGGGGTTAGTGGTGCTGGAGTACCATTCTTCATCCAGGTGAATGTGTCTGGGGGAGAACCTTGTGAGGTACAAGACAATGTCAGAGGAGAACCAAATTCGACATTGACAGTTGATAATGTAGTGGTGATGACTGGAACAGCTGCGTGTATGAAGTTAGTTAACAACAATTAATCACACTTATAAAGTGACTTACTTCTCACAGGTAAGTACACACCCACCCTCACAGTTTGGTCCACCATACTACTGTTCCTTATGGTACAAGTGTAAACACCTTCTTCATTAACAGTAAAGGTATTAGAACACAATTCTACATTAATAACTCCAATGAAATTAGCAATCGTAGCTCCACGTGGTTGTACCACAGGTCCATCACATAAACCATGAGATATTTGAACACCATTAAAGGAAATGTGACCCAACTCTTCATTACTGTTACCACTAGGTCCTAATCCGGTCACACAACGAAACAGTATACCAGGTGCTTGAATAGAATTCCATCTAATAGCAGAATAGTCATCAACAATGTTACTGGAGCCAATAGTATTAGATAAAGTAGTTCTCGCTCCACCAACAACTTCAGCTCCTAATAGGTATTACATATTATGCATTAAAACATATGATAGTGTTTCCTGCAGCCCCTAAAAAGCCATAGAAAAGTATTTGTAACATGAATGAATTAAATTTTCCTATTTTGAGTACAGAGATCATGCTTCCTCCCATAATGGTGGCATTTCCTCCTGAGTTAGGAGGCACAGGTCGCCCTGATATATGTATCACCAAGAGTTAATAATAGTAGGGAGGTACACTTTTTGAAAATCACAATTCTGTGGCCATTTCTGCTCAGTTTCAACTGTTACGTCTATTACTCAAGCTGAATCATGAAGAACAGTACACAGAATGTGTCTACCTAATGTGGCTGTAGCAAAACATTGAATTGCTCTGATCTTGCTTTTAAAGCATAATTACCAATAATTACAATATAACTATCGTAACTAGTTACTATTGTAACTTAGTTACTTTTCAGACAGTCACTCTAGTTACAAGTTACTGGATACAAAGAACGTAACTAGTTACGTATATTACTAGTTACTTTTACAGTAATTAGTTACATAACCTAGTTACAAAGTAACTATAGTCACCCCTAACTCTGCTAATAGTAAATCTAAAGGTTGTTATGGGCATCTCAAGTGCTTGCACACTTTGATCCGGAACTGACTATAGTGAAGCTTCCAGTGTTGTTTTGAAACAGACCACTGTGATCAAGGATGACTTATTATACATATATCCAGTAAAATTTGTTTAATTTAGCCACCTGTGACACAAAAATATTCAACACAAAATAATGACACGGTTGACTATTTTCAAGTCAACTGGTCATATCCTTACACAGCTGCCCTAGTAAACTACTTCAAACTACTCTTCATCCTATCACACATAAACTATGCCACTTGCTCTACATTAATCCACAAACATCACTACACATGCTCACCTGATATTCGAAGTGTTAATGGATCACTAGTATAGTCCACTTCATTAACAGGTACAGTACAAGTGATGGTACCAGCATCATCTGCCAGTAGATTATTATTGGTTACATTTTGTGTTGTCTGACCAGTAGGAAAACATGTTGGATTACCACTATTATGACCAGTGTTAGTATAACATCCTGTAGTGTTCCACTGATATGGTCCAGTATATGTTCCTCCATTAAACAATGTTACCATACATGTCAGAGTGACACTACTCAATATGGGATAGTCAAATGTGTTAGTAGATCCACTAACTGGTGTACCAGCTGGACTACTGACTATGGTAACTATGACATCTGGAACATCTGAAACAATTAGGAATATTAATATCTAAATATGGTAACTGATTTGAAATATGGAAGTAACAACTTTTTACGGTACTTTTACTCTCTTCTCCAACTGTTATACCAAAAGGCAATGTTGTGAGCTTTGTAAGCTAACAGAATTATAGATAAGCTAACAGAATTATAGATAAGCTAACACACTACTGTATATTATTTGTGGTTGAAGTAATTGTTGGGATTAGACTTCCTTAGCAGTACTCAGCAATGTGATTCAATTTAATAATAATATAATAAGACAGTGGACACTAAACCGAAAGTTAGTTCAATAAGCCTTACTGGCTATTGAACCGACAGTAAAACTTACAAAAAAAAAAGGATCACAACACAAAAAACCCCACAATACTCAGCTGGGGCTTGAACCCTAGTCTACTGGAGCTTTAGGCAAGTGTGCTAACTACTGTGCTACCGCTGCTAGCTACGCACCTCCCCTACTTTTCTATCTTATAAAAGTAGTCTCAGCATATAGTAAGCTAAAGGTGAAGAAGTAACCAAAGCTGAACCCAACCCTAACGCTAATACTACTTTTTGCGTCCCCTAAAGTCAAATGCGCGGAGCAACTACTAGACGTGTCTCCTAAAGTCAAATACTCGGGGCAACTACTAGATGTGAAAATAAAAACTTTTCGGTCCAATAACCACTTTCTAATAATAACAACAAATTATAAACTACATAACATATCTACAATAAACATCAGCATACTATGTATGAAGTTGTCTACAGTATTTACATAGCTGGAGATACTGGATTTACATTGGAATTTAATCTACTACAGTATTTACTGTAAATATACTCAAAGTTTAGCCCAAAATGCTTTCAGGAATTTCTCAAAATTTTCTCATATTATCCTCTTTAGTGTTTCCAATATGCTTGCATTATGCTCCTAGTTTGGCAACATTTCTTACAACTATCTTTGAACATTTAATCGGTGTTTGCTCTATTAGAGTATTTTACTACAAAGAGACTGTTGTATTAGAGAGTTCGATCTAAGGAACTATGTACAATGCAAATGAGTGCTCTATTGCAGTTTGCACTGCTATATTAGGGTGTATGGTTCTATTTTCAGCTCCATAGTTTGAAATGTCCACCTAATATGCTAGCATTATGCTGGCATAGCACTCCAGCCTATTATGCTTTATATTATACCGGCATATTTGACACAAGCCTAACTACAAATATCAGTGTATATTGATATAGGATACAAGTGCTTACCAGTGATGGTAACAGCTATATTAAGACTATCACTTCCAATAGAATTAGCTATGCTACATGTATATGTTCCACCATCAGTTGTAGTAACACTATTAATAATATAGTCACTGCGAAACTCAGCTGTAGTACTGTCATGAGTGACTGTAGTCAAAGTAGGGGTTAGTGGTGCTGGAGTACCATTCTTCATCCAGGTGAATGTGTCTGGGGGAGAACCTTGTGAGGTACAAGACAATGTCAGAGGAGAACCGAATTCGACATTGACAGTTGATAATGTAGTGGTGATGACTGGAACAGCTGCGTGTATGAAGTTAGTTAACAACAATTAATCACACTTATAAAGTGACTTACTTCTCACAGGTAAGTACACACCCACCCTCACAGTTTGGTCCACCATACTACTGTTCCTTATGGTACAAGTGTAAACACCTTCTTCATTAACAGTAAAGGTATTAGAACACAATTCTACATTAATAACTCCAATGAAATTAGCAATCGTAGCTCCACGTGGTTGTACCACAGGTCCATCACATAAACCATGAGATATTTGAACACCATTAAAGGAAATGTGACCCAACTCTTCATTACTGTTACCACTAGGTCCTAATCCGGTCACACAACGAAACAGTATACCAGGTGCTTGAATAGAATTCCATCTAATAGCAGAATAGTCATCAACAATGTTACTGGAGCCAATAGTATTAGATAAAGTAGTTCTCGCTCCACCAACAACTTCAGCTCCTAATAGGTATTACATATTATGCATTAAAACATATGATAGTGTTTCCTGCAGCCCCTAAAAAGCCATAGAAAAGTATTTGTAACATGAATGAATTAAATTTTCCTATTTTGAGTACAGAGATCATGCTTCCTCCCATAATGGTGGCATTTCCTCCTGAGTTAGGAGGCACAGGTCGCCCTGATATATGTATCACCAAGAGTTAATAATAGTAGGGAGGTACACTTTTTGAAAATCACAATTCTGTGGCCATTTCTGCTCAGTTTCAACTGTTACGTCTATTACTCAAGCTGAATCATGAAGAACAGTACACAGAATGTGTCTACCTAATGTGGCTGTAGCAAAACATTGAAGTGCTCTGATCTTGTTTTTAAAGCATAATTACCAATAATTACAATATAACTATCGTAACTAGTTACTATTGTAACTTAGTTACTTTTCAGACAGTCACTCTAGTTACAAGTTACTGGATACAAAGCACGAAACTAGTTACATATATTACTAGTTACTTTTACAGTAATTAGTTACATAACCTAGTTACAAAGTAACTATAGTCACCCCTAACTCTGCTAATAGTAAATCTAAAGGTTGTTATGGGCATCTCAAGTGCTTGCACACTTTGATCCGGAACTGACTATAGTGAAGCTTCCAGTGTTGTTTTGAAACAGACCACTGTGATCAAGGATGACTTATTATACATATATCCAGTAAAATTTGTTTAATTTAGCCACCTGTGACACAAAAATATTCAACACAAAATAATGACACAGATGACTATTTTCAAGTCAACTGGTCATATCCTTACACAGCTGCCCTAGTAAACTACTTCAAACTACTCTTCATCCTATCACACATAAACTATGCCACTTGCTCTACATTAATCCACAAACATCACTACACATGCTCACCTGATATTCGAAGTGTTAATGGATCACTAGTATAGTCCACATCATTAACAGGTACAGTACAAGTGATGGTACCAGCATCATCTGCCAGTAGATTATTATTGGTTACATTTTGTGTTGTCTGACCAGTAGGAAAACATGTTGGATTACCACTATTATGACCAGTGTTAGTATAACATCCTGTAGTGTTCCACTGATATGGTCCAGTATATGTTCCTCCATTAAACAATGTTACCATACATGTCAGAGTGACACTACTCAATATGGGATAGTCAAATGTGTTAGTAGATCCACTAACTGGTGTACCAGCTGGACTACTGACTATGGTAACTATGACATCTGGAACATCTGAAACAATTAGGAATATTAATATCTAAATATGGTAAATGATTTGAAATATGGAAGTAACAACTTTTTACGGTACTTTTACTCTCTTCTCCAACTGTCATACCAAAAGGCAATGTTGTGAGCTTTGTAAGCTAACAGAATTATAGATAAGCTAACACACTACTGTATATTATTTGTGGTTGGAGTAATTGTTGGGATTAGACTTCCTTAGCAGTACTCAGCAATGTGATTCAATTTAATAATAATAATAATAAGACAGTGGACACTAAACCGAAAGTCAGTTCAATAAGCCTTACTGGCTATTGAACCGACAGTAAAACTTACAAAAAAAAAGGATCACAACACAAAAAAACCCACAATACTCAGCTGGGGCTTGAACCCTAGTCTACTGGAGCTTTAGGCAAGTGTGCTAACTACTGTGCTACCGCTGCTAGCTACGCACCTCTCCTACTTTTCTATCTTATAAAAGTAGTGTCAGCATATAGTAAGCTAAAGGTGAAGAAGCAACCAAAGCTGAACCCAACCCTAACGCTAATACTACTTTTTGCGTCCCCTAAAGTCGAATGCGCGGAGCAACTACTAGATGCGTCTCCTAAAGTCAAATACTCGGGGCGACTACTTGATGTGAAAATAAAAACTTTTCGGTCCAATAACCACTTTCTAATAATAACAACAAATAATAAACTACATAACATATTTAAAATAAACATCAGCATACTATGCATGAAGTTGTCTACAGTATTTACATAGCTGGAGATACTGGATTTACATTGGAATTTAATCTACTACAGTATTTACTGTAAATATACTCAAAGTTTAGCCCAAAATACTTTCAGGAATTTCTCAAAATTTTCTCATATTATCCTCTTCAGTGTTTCCAATATGCTTGCTTTATGCTCCTAGATTAGCAACATTTCTTACAACTATCTTTGAACATTTAATCGGTGAATGCTCTATTAGAGTATTTTACAACAAAGAGACTGTTGTATTAGAGAGTTCGATCTAAGGAACTATGTACAATACAAATTGGAGTGCTCTATTGCAGTTTGCACTGCTATATTAGGGTGTATGGTTCTATTTTCATGACATTAAGCTCCATAGTTTGAAATGTCCACCTAATATGCTAGCATTATGCTGGCATAGCACTCCAGCCTATTATGCTTTATATTATGCCGGCATAGTGCTGAGCGGTTTTGATATTTCATAGACGGTACGGTATTGTCAACTTGATATTGCGTTATGACTAAATTATTGGCATACCTTAGTTTGATGCTATTTCAGACCTACAGTACTAGATTTAGACACAGAAATAACCCTAAAAAATTTTCAGTTAATGACAGATTGGGGTTGAAAGCCAACTGTAATATATTTACTGCTGTACATATCCATTCATATGTGCTGTAAGTAGACTTCTTCACACAGGGTATATTGTTTTAGCTAGTAAAAGACTTGTGTTTTAGAATTCACGGTATTTGCGGTAGTTAAAACAATTGGATGGTAACAAAACAGATACCGTGGTTTGACTAAAATATTGTCATATTGCTCAGCACTATGCCGGCATATTTGACACTAGCCTAACTACAAACATCAGTGTATATTTATATAGGATACAAGCGCTTACCAGTGATGGTAACAGTAACATTAAGACTATCACTTCCAATAGGATTAGCTATACTACATGTATATGTTCCACCATCAGTTGTAGTAACACTATTAATAATATAGTCACTGCGAAACTCTGCTGTTGTACTGTCATGAGTGACTGTAGTCAAAGTAGGGGTTAGTGGTGCTGGAGTACCATTCTTCATCCAGGTGAATGTGTCTGGGGGAGAACCTTGTGAGGTACAAGACAATGTCAGAGGAGAACCGAATTCGACATTGATAGTTGATAATGTAGTGGTGATGACTGGAGCAGCTGTGTGTATGAAGTTAGTTAACAACAATTAATCACACTATAAAGTGACTTACTTCTCACAGGTAAGTACACACCCACCCTCACAGTCTGGTCCACCATACTACTGTTCCTTATGGTACAAGTGTAAACACCTTCTTCATTAACAGTAAAGGGATTAGAACACAATTCTACATTAATAACTCCAATGAAATTAGCAATCGTAGCTCCGCGTGGTTGTACCACAGGTCCATCACATAAACCATGAGATATTTGAACACCATTAAAGGAAATGTGACCCAACTCTTCATTACTGTTATCACTAGGTCCTAATCCGGTCACACAACGAAACAGTATACCATGTGGTCGATCATTATTCCATCTAATAGCAGAATAGTCATCAACAATGTTACTGGAGCCAATAGTATTAGATAAAGTAGTTCTCACTCCACCAACAACTTCAGCTCCTAATAGGTATTACATATTATGTATTAAAACATATGATAGTGTTTCCTGCAGCCCCTAAGAAGCCATAGAAAAGTATTTGTAATATGAATGGATTAAATTTTCCTATTTTGAGTACAGAGATCATGCTTCCTCCCATAATGGTGGCATTTCCTCCTGAGTTAGGAGGCTATATGCTACAGGTCGCCCTGATATATGTATCACCAAGAGTTAATAATAGTAGGGAGGTACACTTTTTGAAAATCACAATTCTGTGGCCATTTCTGCTCAGTTTCAACTGTTACGTCTATTACTCAAGCTGAATCATGAAGAACAGTACACAGAATGTGTATACTTAATGTGGCTGTAGCAAAAACAATGAAATGCTCTGATCTTGCTTTTAAAGCATAATTACCAATAATTACAATATAACTATCGTAACTAGTTACTATTGTAACTTAGTTACTTTTCAGACAGTCACTCTAGTTACAAGTTACTGGATACAAAACACGTAACTAGTTACGTATATTACTAGTTACTTTTACAGTAATTAGTTACATAACCTAGTTACAAAGTAACTATAGTCACCCCTAACTCTGCTAATAGTAAATCTAAAGGTTGTTATGGGCATCTCAAGTGCTTACACACTTTGATCCGGAACTGACTATAGTGAAGCTTCCAGTGTTGTTTTGAAACAGACCACTGTGATCAAGGATGACTTATTATACATATATCCAGTAAAATTTGTTTAATTTAGCCACCTGTGACACAAAAATATTCAACACAAAATAATGACACAGTTGACTATTTTCAAGTCAACTGGTCATATCCTTACACAGCTGCCCTAATAAACTACTTCTAACTACTCTTCATCCTATCACACATAAACTATGCCACTTGCTCTACATTTTTTTAATCCACAAACATCACTACACATGTTCACCTGATAGTCGAAGTGTTAATGGATCACTAGTATAGTCCACATCATTAACAGTTACAGTACAAGTGATGGTACCAGCATCATCTGCCAGTAGATTATTATCGGTTACATTTTGTGTTGTCTGACCAGTAGGAAAACATGTTGGATCACCACTATTATGAGCAGTGTTAGTATAACATCCTGTAGTGTTCCACTGATATGGTCCAGTATATATTCCTCCATTAAACAATGTTACCATACATGTCAGAGTGACACTACTCAATATGGGATAGTCAAATGTGTTAGTAGATCCACTAACTGGTGTACCAGCTGGACTACTGACTATGGTGACTGTGACATCTGAAACATCTGAAACAATTAGGAACATTAACATTTTAATTTTTAATTATGGTCACTTTAGCATATTCTTGCTGGTTTGAAATATGGGAGTAACAACTTTTTATAGTTCTTTTACACTCTTGTCCTACCAAAAAGCAATGTTGTGAGCTTCGTAGGCTACCAGAAATTATAGATAAACTAAAATACAGTTAAGAACACACTACTATATATTATTTGTGGTTGGAGCTATTGTTGCAGTTAGGCTTCCTTAGCAGTACTCAGCAATGTGATTAATAATAATAACAAATTACAAAATACATAACATATCTAAATACTAAAATAAACATCAACATAATATGCATGGAGTTGCCTACAGTATTTAGCTGGAGATACTGGCTTTTCATTGGAATGTAATCTACTAGCGTAAATAGTCAAATATGCTTAAAGTTTTGTCCAAAATAGCTTTCAGGAATTTCTCAATATTTCGTATATTATCCTCTTCAGTGTTTCCATTATGTTTGTATTATGCTCTTAGATTAGCAACATTCTTCATGGGCATACTGAGGGGGTTTCCAGGGGTCTACTGAAATTGTCAGTAACAAGTAAAGTCCATGCAGGCCAGAATGTTGTCGCCGATATGTTGGCAAACACAAAAATCAGCACGAGCACATCAAAATGTAATCATCAAAATGTACATCGTTATTACAGTGCAGCCCCTCCCCAAACAAATCCTTGCTTTATAAAATCAAGATACTCTAATAGAGCAGTCTGTGAAATACTCTACTAGAACAGTCACTGTATGTAACACGATTTAAAATTTTCTTTAGTAAGGCTTTATAGCACAAGTGTTGAAGGTCTATAAGACACCTAAAATCCTCTATAGTTGCTTGGTATGAAAACTTACACTCTGCAACACTATCCCATGGGCACACTTGTAGCCTGCTATGCAAATGTATGCACACGGTCCTTTGTGTGTAATTCTATGACAATTTACTTTGGCTCATAACTGAGCTCCTCATGACTGCCATAGCTCTTGATCAATTTGCATATACCAGGTATAGTACATAATAAATATTAACTGGCAATTCCATAGCTAACATATTAGTTGGCTAGCTAGTGGGGACTGGGTATATTATACTACTGATGGAGGCCACACAATTATAATTTGGTTTATAATTTGTTAATGATACAAGGTGTGTGACAACAAACTATATAGGTCAGAATGTAGCTAGACTAAAAGTTGACCAATATTATATAGCACTCAGACTACAGACATTTTACAATTTGCATCTGGGGGCTGCCCCCAGACCCCTGCATCCTGGATTTGCTTGCTAGTGTGATAATAATATATTAAATTGTTTAATAATAACTGTGTGTGTCTATTTGATGTTGTACACATGATATAATAATAAGATTTGGGCAGGCTTTTAGTCTGCTGACAGCTTGAATTTGGGTGTTGTGTCATGTAGTGTCTGGTGTTGTAAACAAGCCAATATGTACAAAAACTGCTACATTTGGGGGCTTGTCTGGGGAGAAGCCATACAAACAACACAGGAACAAGTCAGAGCAAGTAAACAAGCAGACAACCAGAATTTGGAAGACACCCTAACAGAAATAGAACACTTAATGGCCACTGAAGTGCTTAAAATCCAGCTGGACACCCTGCAATTAGAATATCAAGCCTTACAAGTAGAGAATGCTAAATTGCACGGTGAAAACCCAGAAACCACACAGTAAACTAATACGGAAAGGAAGAAGCTGACAATTTTGAAGAATGAAGTGGACGGACTTTGTTAAGTTATACATTAGCAGGGAGAAAGAGCTTCAACTGAGTCAGCAGAAAGAAGCAGTTGAAGAATTGAGCAGGGCGAAGAAAAGAATTGAGCAAGCAAATGAAGATTTTGGAGGGAAAGGGGTGGCCACAATACAAGAACTTACAGAGCTCCAGAAAGTAAATGGTAGGCTTCAATTAGAGTTAAATTGTGCTGAGCAACAAATTGAACTGTGTGAATTTCATTTGTCTGCTGAACATAATAAAGTTGAGAGACTGCAAGTTCAGCTAAGTGCTGTGCATAATAACAAGGTCTCACGCTGCTACACCCTTCTCAAGTCCCGCCTTTATCCAAATTTAGTGGGAGTAATGAGAATGAAACCTTCAAGGAGTAGCACAAGCAATTTGAGTTGGTGGTGACCATCTACGGATGGGACTCTCACTCTAAGCTCAGTAACCTAGCAATGAGACTGCAAGGACAGGCCTATGCCTTCCACAGAACTTGCACAACTCAGCAATGATCCACATATGACAGTTTAGTGATGGCTATGTCACAAAGATTCACTCCAGTCCGAATACAATCGGTACAAAGTCAATTATTCCACAGTCGTAGGCAGAAGGTTAATGAGAAAGTGGATGACTATGCACAAGACTTGAGTAGGTTGTATCAGAAGGCTTATACCCAAGCAAACCAAAATAGTCAAGAAGCTGAAACCATGGGTAAGGCAGTATTGGCTTACCAGTTTGTCCTACCTGAGATCCAAGTGAAGGTGGCTGGCATTGAAGAAACATTTGATCAGTAGTGGATCAAGGTACGCTTTACAGAGGCTAAGTTAAGAGAATTGTCATCCCGAGACAGTAATAGTAAGTCAACCCAGTCGAAGCCTGACAATCACCACTATTGTCGCTACAGTCACTCTAGTCATACTGAGTCATAAGTGTTATGTGTGTGCTAAGGTAGGGCACTTGGCTAAGGACTGTCCTCAGCAGAGAAGAGGGAAACCTGTAGGGTCTCGAGGTCATCAGCAGAAATCACAGCAGCAGTCTGGTACTACCTTTGGTAATGGTGCTAACTATCATGTAACAAGTGAATTGAGTGAAGTTCAGGGCAAGGTAGCCAGCCTTCGTAAGGAACTACAAGCTGCAGAGATGGAAGAGGCAATGACTGAGCAGAGTACAACAATGCACGTGCTTGAACCACATGGTTCCGCTGATGGTTCTGTGTTCGGACCTACTCTGTTTGTTGATGTTATGCTATAAGGACAACCAGTCAGGGCACTGGTAGACACTGGATCACCCATCACTATTGTTTCTGTGAAGTATTTGTTGGATACTCTGGAAAAGTTGAGGACTCCAGCACGGTCTGTTGAAGAGTGGAGGAAAGCAGTAGAGTCATTTACAGTCGCCTAGTTTGTCAGTGAATAATTATGGGGGTGGTGAAGTGAATGATATTAGTCAGCTGTCTGTGCGTCTAGCACATGAGGGTCAAGAGTGTCAATCAACTATACTGGTACAGAAAGGAGCATCACTGGATTTATCAGTAGGTAATGATGTATTACCTAAACTTGGTTGTTCTGTAGTTCTGCCACATGATGATGGTAAGATGACTGATTTGTTATGAGATCAAGTGTGGGACAAGTCTGGTGTGAAAATTGCGTTTTCTTTCTTCCTGTTAATATACTCACGGGTGGCACGCCGGCTTCTTGGGCCGCATGACACACTACCGTGTGTCTTGATTATAGAACAATAAAGTAAACAAACAAGCGTAAGGAAAAATTAGAAATACCATGATTGAAGTAGGAATTAAATGTCCACTACTATAGCTGCGGGTGTAGATGACCTCCCTTGTTGCACTGCTTTTTTATTTCTATGATCCCTACTCAAATATATTATTTCTAATTTTCTTATGTTTGTATAAAATTATGTTCTCAAACATAGATACTTACCAACAACAGTAACAGAGATGTTTGAACTATTACTTCCAATAGGATTAGTTACAGTACATGTGTATGTGCCATTATCACTTGTAGCAACTCTGTTAATTCTGTAGTTAGCATGGAACACTGCACTAGTATTAGTGTGAGTCACATTAGTGATACTAGTGGAGTTTAATATTGGACCACTATCTTTCCTCCATGTAAAGGTGTCTGGGGGAGAACCTCGTGAGGTACAGGACAATGTGAGGGAAGAACCAAAAGCAGCTGCTACAGTAGATGGTGATGGAGGGTCTATCTTTGGAGCAGCTGTGTAAAGAGATGAAAAATGGTTAACAATGAGGTGATGGGGTACACATCAAGTGACTTACTTCTTCCACTAAGATACAAACCCACCCTCATGGTCTGTTCCATCATTGAACTGTTCATCATGATGCAAGAGTAAACACCTTCTTCAGTAATAGTGAATGTTCCACACAGATATAAGTTGATTACTCCTGGATACCTCTTACGATTTGCCTGGCGTACTTCAAATACAGGACCTTCACAACCTTGCAATACAGGAATTCTATTACTACTAAAGAACCATCCACCTAGTGCAGTATTTGGATCATCATCAGCAGGTCCCAGTCCAGAAGCACAACGTAAAATTGCACTATGTTCATCAAGTGTAAATGGCTGAATAATATGTGAGTAGTCAGCAGTTTGATTACTATTAACTAAATCTGTGCTAATATCAGATGCTCCAGTTACTGCAATACCTATTATGTACATGTACAAAATTGTAATCAACTCTGTACCATGTTGATACAATACTTCAGTGCATGATTATTGTGACTGGATTTGCGAAAAGGCAACTTTTTCACACACAAAATTTGACCCATTTTTTGAACTTTGAACTTTCACACCTTTTGATCATTTCATATAATTGCCTAAATTTTCCATAACTGTAGCTACAGTATCTGGCAGTCTTTTGATACTAAGAGAAAGTTAATCACTGTAAGGAGTCAAGTGTTACATCATTTTGTTTGCTATGTGTGGAAAATGTACCTTTTCACAAATCCGGTCACAATTATGGTTCACATTATTGTATGTTGTTTAAGTACCGTAGTTTGGAATATTTTCAGCTGAAAGCATTTCACTGTTAAAAGTTTTCGTTGTTGCATGCCAACCACGAAAATATTTCAACACAAAAATTATTTGCTAAACCACACCGCAAAATAATTTCCCACATAATGAAAGTACTTACTGAGAACAAGCTAGTTACCATATCATTGTTCTAACAAGTAATCTGCATCATAATCCAGTGAATTTACAGTTATAGACTAGTGATTCAAAGAAACAGGCAGCCAAAATTGACAATATTTGAAGTTTCCTGCACAGAGCAAGTCATTGCGGAAGCAAAAAGAATGGAGGGATTTGAGCACAGGTGTTATGTGCGTGGTTATCACATATATCAGACAATATATGTGACCCGATTTTGGAAAACCTACCTTTTCGGCACACTGGTCAAAAATGCTTTTTATAGCTTAAATAAGGCGAAATATTGTTGTGCACACTGTGTGAAAATTTCAGAGCGATTCATACAAGCGTTATAAAGTTATGGTCAATTTACTCTCCAATACATTACAAACTAACTTTTCATTATTGGTTGAGTTGTGCTGTAGTATGTTTCCGTAAACTGTCCGTAAGTGATTAAAGTCGACAGATGGGAACAAATCACTTCTTGACCAACTCCATTCGCTTTAAACGATTAGAAGCGATAAAATACGGATTCGTTGTAATAATATCACGTGTCCTTGCTTAATTAAATCACGTGATGTTTGAAGAGAGAGCACATGTGTCACGGCACCACTGATTTTGTGCTTCTTTCTTGCCTTACGCAGCGTTCTTTTACAACTTTTGTTGAGCGCACGGATAATAGATGAACACGAAGGGGATAGAAGACAACAATACTAAGGAGAGGAAAATTGCTCCGTTTGTTCATGGATCAAGTAAGTCTTTTTTGAATATTTGTAAGGCCGGCGCTGTAGATTATGTGTAATATTACTCACTGGTAGAGTTTTTGTGTAATTTGATAGCGATGTTCAGCACGACAATCGATTTTTAGCTTTAGGAGTTTTCTAGAGCCACTGTTCTGTTTTTCCCAGTGCTTATAATAGGGAGCTAAAGTTATAATAGAAAGTCACGTACACCGCAACAATAGGGTTCATAATTATTTTGCTGGCAAATGTTAAAAGTTGAATTAAGCTGTCTGATTGCATACCTGTGGGTGTAAACAAGTTTTTGACTTAGCCAGGTGTCTAGGCTACTAAAGGTTTACATTGTTTATACACAGTGTGCTAGCTAAAGCCACTAGTAGTGGCCTGGATTAAAGTTAGCACTGTTGATACCCTTGTAAGTAAGTACCAAGTGAGTAAGGAGCTTTGAATTGAGTTGTGGTTTTACTGGAATTTCAAGTAATAATCGGCAGGAATTGTTTTAGTCTGTTTTTGCTTTTACTGTGGTTATGTGCTAGCATATGCAAGCAGCGTAGCGTAAAATGATACCCACTTCTTCAACTGTACTATATAGCATGGAACTAAGTGTGTATGTTTTTAACAGCAGTTGGCAGAAGCTTGCATTCAGAGAACATATTGGCAGAGTGCAAAAAAATTCATGAAATCAGTGGCTTTTCAGGGTAGACATTGTATACATTTTTTGTTAAGCCTCAAGAGAAGTGTGCAATGTGGCATACGCTTCAATGTACTAGAAATACTTACATGTCGTTTTTGAAATAATGGTCTCCAGAATGAATAACTAAGAATATTTACACATATCAGCTACATATCTAAATAATAATGTTACTATTCTCATGGTTTAGGGACAGTGGGTTTAGGGCAGACCAAGTCCTGTGCCTCTTCAGGAACAAACTCTCTAATTTTCTCGTACAAATACCACTGACGTTCTGCTGACAGTCCTGCTGGAACAATTACATTAGGCAGTTCACCAGGTTCTGGACGCCATGATGATGATTTCAGCAGACTGATCGTACGTTCTGGGTCATCGTGAGTGTTTTTTACCATCACTTTTCCAGGGCGGCTGCTCAGAAACCTAAAATGATGCATCTGAGTGATGCCTTTTAACGCGGTTTTCACTGTTTTCTCCTCGAAGTAATCGCTCCAATTGTACATTGGAACGATGGTTGTTCCATCTTGACTGCCAACTAACTGGGCAAAATTAGGAGCAGCTGACTGGTTGACTGCAGCAACAATGTCATCAAGACAACCTATCTTCATCTTGCGATAACGTCGCTTGAAAAGACCAAAACACCAGTCAGGCGAGAATTTAGTGTGCCCGACTGGTAGAAATGAAATCTTCACTTCAGTATGGAGACCAGTGAGTATCCTCCACATCAAATAACACATTAAATATCGATTTTTGTTTTGCCCAGTACAGTTGTCTGCATGGAAGTGTACAGATGTTTCACCAAGGCTATGGTGTGCAAGAAAATGGTGCAACATTGAGATGATTATGTTGCCACCTTTTCCAACATTAGATGCCTCGTCAATCAGGTAGTTGATCTATAAGAAAACAATGTGTAGCACTGATCAAACAGTATTTTCATAGATAATGTCTTACTTGCCGAGGAATCGCCTCACAGCAAACGCCAAAAATGGCACACTTACGTGGTGTGAGAAAGTATATTGGACCTGGCTGAAAGGGATCACACGGGTAATGCACCTATAAGCAGACAAGGTACATCTACAAAACTTTAAGTATATTCAAATACCTGCTGTGCCATATCAAAACTGTAGTGTATCGTCCCTTTATGACTCTTAGGTGGTACACAGGCATCTGGAGGTGGGGGTCCAGCAGAGAAGAGTTTCTCCAGAGTTGTTGCACTTTTCTCACAAGCGCCCCGATATTTTGCCCTTTCTTCCTTAACCAGTTTGAGGTGTCTTTCGGCTTGCTTGATGGTCTGATAAAATGGTAATAAAAGATCTAAGTTCATTGTTATTCGTACTTATTTATTTAGGACTCATTAAGAAACAAGCACAATACCTGGGATTTTTCCTCATCGGATCGATTGATGGCTTTCATAATCAAGGTGCTGTTTGTTTGGCAAGTCCAGCACAAATCACTCCTAGGTTTAGTGATCACAATGTGAGGTGCGAGCTGACACCAGTACTTGCGAAATGTTGTAAGTTCAGCATAGCGAATTCCAGTAGTGATGCATGAAGTCTTGTAACATTCCCATACACACTGTAATAAAAATCACTCATGATCAGTATGTGTACAGGTGCATAATTTAGTAATCAATCAATCACTTAACTATTATGTTGTATGTGGGGAATATGATAACCTGGACCGGACCAGACAAAAGGTCAATTCTCCAGGCATGCAAGATTAACCATATTTTACTATGATTTGTATCCCTATAGGTTTTATACACTACTCACCTTGAAGGAACTATGCCAAGAACGAGATCACAATATTGAACAGCACGCGCAATCCACTGTGGAACAATCCAACTAAGTTAAACGCTTTATAATGCGTTTCACCACATGGTCGCTACAAAGCTATGTGTTCTTCCTGCTGTACTTGTGTAGAACAACAGTCACACACACGAGTGGCTGTCCGAATTTATTAGAGTCGCACTGAGCAGTCATTTATCCCCAGGACATTCTACAATAATTTGGTGATAGATAACACATTGAATTAAGCAAGGTAGGCAATAGTGAATTATTCCTGAATATAAATATCTTGTGTAAAGTTCATGACTCTAATAAATCCAGGCAGCCACTCTTGTGTGCCTGTTGTTCTATGCAAGTACAGCAGGAAGAACACGTAGCTTTGTAGTGATTGTGTAGTGAAATGCGTTAGAAAGCGTTTTAGCTCAGTTGGATTGTTCCAAAGTGGATTGTGCGTCTTGTTCAATATGGCGATCGCCTTCTTGGCATAGTTCCTTTAAGGTGAGTAGTGTATAGAACCTACAGGAATACAAATAACAGTAAAATATGCCTAATCTTGTATTCCTGGAGAATTGATCTTTGGTCTGGTCCGGGTTATCATATTCCCAATTGTATGTTACTATATTCCTATTTTTATTAAAAGTAATACCTTCTTATTGCAGCTGGATGGCAACAGCTTCAAATCGTCTCGTTTGTACCCAGGTATCCTACCAGGCAGCAGGATGGCATTATCCTCAGCATAGTTTTGCAAAAACTGTACAAGTGCTGTCTGATCTTGGTACGTGAGTGCTTTAGGTGGTAAGCGTCGTTTATTTTTATGCTCTCTTACAGTCAACCCATTTTCAGCATAATGCTTCTTGAGAGCTTGCAGCTTGTACTTTGGTCCGACTCCAAGAAGGAAAGCAAAGGTAGCCGCACAAACTTGATGTCCATTGTGCATGTGCTCCGTTCTGTACCTAGATCGCTTCTCAATTTTGTGACGACCATGAACGATGTCTTCGTCAGTGCTTATGGTGGACATAATTGAGCCTAGGATTACCATGTCAAGTTGTTCATGAGAAAGCAAAGCAGCCTGTGCTCGAATGTCACGATAATACTCAGCTGTAAACAAAGTGCTACATGGCCTATCACCTACTGCCAGTTTACAACCACAGGTATCATTCACAAATTTTGCACATTTTTCCTCATTTGATTGTTGTGGATCATCGTCATCATGGTCGTGATGGGGTTGTCTCCTAGTACTTGTGTTGTTTTCTCTCATAGGAGTATCATCATCGTTAGTATGGAGTCTGGCAGCTCTGCTGTTGGCAACTTCATTGCTATTGATGGAGAAAGACGGCTGACTATTACTGGTCTGTGCTTCACGAGAGTCACAAACTGGGGAACTACCTAACAACTGGCTTGTAACTGGTAAGTGCTGACCACTACTGATTAAACTGTAACCTTCATTATTATGTGATTGATCACCAACTAGGTACTGGCTGTGATGTGGTTGGTTGTCAGCATTGGCAGCAAACCAGGTACTATTCCTTGGTATCTGTTGACCAGTGAAATCAAGTTGCAATTCACCAGGACCAAGAGTAGGAAGCCAGTTGGTGGTGCTATTCCAATTTTGGACGGGAAATGGTTGTGAAGTGTACAGATGACCATGCTGACTGGTAAGCTGACTACCATAGCCAGACCACTGCTCAGTAATGGAACTACACCAGGACGAATGGTTATAGCTGTTACCAACCCAGTTATGATTAGCAGGTAGCTGTTCACTGACATATAATTGGTGGTTATTTGTGTGCTCACTACTAGGCTGGCTGTGACTAATAGCGCTGTCTTCACAAGAAGCATCCTCCCAGTTTGTATCAATGTGGTTACGTGGTGTGCTACTAGTGACTGAACCAGGAGACGGCAGAGAATTGGTTGTATCTAGATGAGCGGTGTCTGTTGGCACAGTGGTAGCAATAGGAGAAACTCTTATTTCAGCATCAAAAATATCTACATGTATTCAAAATTGTTTCAAGTTAATGTATGTAACTTATGTGTATTAGTATGGTATTACCTTGCTGTATGTCATCACATTCATCAATATTGCTTGTGTCTGCCACAACAGACCTCGATTTCTTTCGTTTGCGCCGCCTGGTTGTCTGTGGGTAATGTAAGCGGTTAAAAGGATTGCTGCGGTGGTTTCATCGCATTCCTTACCTTCTTGGTCACTGATTTCGTCATCACTGCTGTCGTCACTTTTATCAAAATAATCCTGTACAAGCGCCTCAAACTGTGCGTAGTCATTAGAGCTTAGTCGCACAATTCCATCATTCGCTAAGGAGTTAATAGCCGACAAAACCCCGCTTCTTCTCGATGAAGTAGCCATAGAGAGTTGGCGCGTAAAGAATGAAGGTTGGCGCGGAAAAGAAGTTACGGCTGGAACAAATGGGATGATTTGTAAGTTCCCGTGTTACGCATACAGTGAAATGGCTACACAGTGCGACATTTTTGGGAATATCTCATGATAGAAAATACCTACGCGTGTAATATTTTATACCGACAAAGAAAGATAATCTCTCTATGTATTCATGTAAAAATATTGCCATGCGATTCTTTTTGAAAATTTTATTATCGCTGCTTTCTGAAATTTCTATTTGTGCCGAAAAGGTAGGTTTTCCAAGATCGGGTCACATATGGGATGCAGTTGTAGGAGAGATGCTGTAGCGGTGAAAAAGATGGTGTCACCATCAGACACCTGCCAAGAAAGATTTGAAGAGTTTAATTTATTCACTATTTTTGCATCAAGGTGGATGCACAATTTGTACAATAACTGACAGAAGGTGTTATTCAGCAGACCTACCACAGGGTGGTTTGGAAGTTCCACGCCTACTCACTTTTAGAGCACCCTCAAAAGAAATACAGGAGTTGAAAACTGTTTCCTGTAAATAATTAAGCAATAAGAGATAAAGGAAACTCGAAGATATGTGTAGGATTATTTATTACACAATTATTTTCATAAGTCTAAGTAGTAGCTATTAAGTGTTTATTAGTGCTAAATTACAGAGTTACATTTCTTCATCTGAACTTGGCAGCAGCAATACATAATCCTGAAAGTTGCTATACCAAATCTTCTGATAAATTCTCAACATCGGATGTATCTTTATCTGAAGACTCCTCAGGACTTTCACTATAGTCTGGATCTGTATCATCTTCACTATGAGTTTAGGAAATTTCAGAATGACAAAATCCTCAGATAACAAAGCTAGGATTATTTGAAATGTATATACTGCCATTTCAACCAACCACTTTGCTCCCAACTCCCACAATGCTGGAAGGGAAAGATCAACCTGCTATAGTTGTTGTTCCTCGATGCCCACAGATGGATCTAGCTACTGCCATATTTGATCAGAATACCACTCCTGGAATTTCTCCCTAAGAAAGTCCTTAGCAGGCTTGTTGACTGTTAGGTCAACCGGTTGCAGCTTATCAGTTGTATTGGGTGGGAGAAGTCACACATGAATGGTATTCTCCTCTAACAGTTTGGTGTTTGCTACTGTCACTTGGCCTTTGAAGTTGTCCATGATCACAACAGCTGTGTCATCTGATCTTTTGCTGTTTGTATTCATATATGTGATCCAGTCTGAGAAAACCGGTCTTATCGTCCATGTCAGCAGATTCGATTTTTCACCCAGGACACAAAGCTACATGAATAAACTATCTAATTCCACAATCAAAATCAGCTAGACTTGAGTAGTCTGGTTTTGCTGGCTGCTTTTTCCTAGCCCAGTGGCAATCCGCATATGTGTGGTGTGGGGCCTTAATGGAGTTCTGGTCAGCCTGGGGATGACTGCATGGCTGAACAGCTCTGTGGTGTTGACTAAGTACCTCTGCTGTGAATTTCCTTTCATTTTAGCCAATTTTGAGACCTCAATGGCCCAAAACTTGGCCTAATTCATCCCTACATTTTCCGTTTCAATTTTTGAACACCATCTTGCCCACCTTCCAAGCCCCCCACCTCCCACCCCTTTTACAGCTCGCCTGATACAGTCAACCTCAATTTAAAAACTATCTAAAATGGTGGAAAACTTAGTTGTTGGCTACTTGCACAGTGGATGCTCTGGAAGGTAAGGAATTGGTGTAAAACATGTGAAAAAAAGTTTGTACACATAGCTTCAACCATTGGCAAGCTACAACACACTAGATACTTAAAACCGGCATTTCTCAATACTTTTAAAAGGCAATAAGACCGGTTTTCCCAGAATGGGTCACATATGGTAAAATAATTCTTTCAATGTATTGTATCATGGTAGCTTCTGCTGACCAGTGATTGTTAGTATGCGTGATATGCCAATCTACTTTGAACTTGTATTAAGAAGGAAACGATTTGTTGCACCTTTCAAAAGAGAGAAAATCTCCCTGGATAGGCCCACAAAAAACAGCCGTGATCTGCCGCTTATCTTTCAAAACAGTAAGTTCTACTTTTGTTGCACCTCGCTCATGCATTGTCCAAGATGATGATAGGACAATCATGATTCCTGTTTGATCCCAATTTAAAGAAAAATCTGCTACAAACCTCCCTGTGAAGATCAGCTAGAAACAAGTCACCCTGTAGAGAGATCAGCTAGCAATAAGAGAGATGAAGTACATTTCAAGTCACCCTGTACAAAGTTCAGCTAGAAACAAATCATCCTGTAGAGAGTTTATCCCTAAACAAGTCACCCTGAGGAGAGTTGAGCTAGAAACAAGTCACTCTGTAGAGACTTCAGCTAGAAACAAATAAACCTGTAAAGATCATTTACAATAAGTCACCCTATACACAGTTCAGCTCAGCTACAAACAAATCACCCTGCTGTGAGAAATAAGTCCCGTTAAGAGTAAAGTTGAAGCTGTGAGAAGTTTCCTATCCCTACTAGTGTTAAACAGGTATGATCTTTTTGTTGGTTTGGCAACCTATTATAGGCGTTCCATCCCTGGATTTTCTAAGATTGCGGGCCCATTGTTTGCACTTACTTTGAAAGATTCCTTGTTTGAGTGGCCACCGAGTTGTCAGCAAGCATTTGAGAGGCTAAAGCAATTGCTGACAACTGCCTCAATCTTAATCTTCCCAGATTTTACAAAGAGATTTATTCTTGAAACTGATGCCACAGGAGTGGGCCTGGGTGGTGTGGTTTCTCAGAAACAGTTGAATGGACAGATTGCTCCAATTGCTTACGTTAGTCAAACGTTGCAACAGCATGAGACTAAGTATGGAATATCAGCTTTAACAGTGGTCAGGGCTACCAAGCATTTCAGAGTGTATTAGTATGGACACCCTTGTGATGTGTATACTGACCACGAAGCTTTGCAGGCTCTGCTGAACACCCCACACCCTTCTGGTAAACTGGCTAGATGGGGAATGGCACTCCAAGAGATGGATTTACACTAGCACTATCAACCTGATCAGACAGCTGACACTCTGTCTTGTACACCCATTGACACTCAGTCAGAGATGCTCATGGAAGATGATGTTCTATATACTCAGATACAGTTAATGATGAAAGATATGATAGCTGTTCCTGTATTTTTCTCCTTTACAGTTGATTGTTTGCTTCCATATTCAAGCTGGTGATTAAATAACCACCCCTTTTATGTTTACCCATATATGTCTGTACAATTTGGTCTAATGTCCTTATAATTGCTAACATGAGGGGACATTTGTCCTAAGTAGGGTTGGGCAATATTTCAATAAATCGCCAATATCACCTAAGCAAGTGCTCGCAATACCATTATCACATGTACTTTTGCTTCGCAATATTATCGCATAGGCAATATTTATCACATTTTGCAATAATTATTGCATTGATCATCCATTTTGTGTCTCTTCTAGGCCTCATATTTGATACAGTTCATGCATATTATTGCTAACTATGTCAATTGGTTAACATGTTAGCAAAGAAGTTGTGTTTGTAAACTAATTCTCAGTGTAAACAAGCAGTCACATGGACTTTTCAAACTATGTTGTTATATTTCAATTTTTCACATGCAATATTGCAATAATCGCATTAAATGATTCCTGTAATAATCGCATGTCACAAATTCAATATCGCCCAACCCTAGTCCTAAGCAGCTAAAATCCTAAATTAAGACCTGTAAAGGAATTCTGGACATGGCAATTTACCTTGACGACATCTTAGTGACAGGCCCTGATGATGCCCAATGCCTAAAATCATTGAAAGAAGTGCTTTGTAGGTTGCAAAAAGCTGGCTTGAAATGAGCAATGTCATTTTATGCAGCCATCAGTAAAGTATCTGGGTTATTGCATTGACAGCAACAGTCTCCTCCCAATGAGGACAAACTGTAGGTAATATAAAGTGCACCACAGCCAACCAATGTCACTGCACTAAATCATACTTGAGTCTCTTGACCTACTATGGTAGATATTTGCCTCATCTTCCAACTGTTCTAGGTCCACTCTATCAATTACTGCATCAAGGCATTGTGTGGTCATGGGGGTCAAAAGAGAAACAGGCTTATAATAAATCTAAAGAGTTGTTGTTGTTGTAGGATCAAGTTATTGTGCACTTTAATCAGGAACTACCTATAGTGATGCTTCCAGTTATGGAATTGGCACAATGCTGGCTCACAAACTTTCAGATAGGTCAGAAATGCTATTGGCTTTGTATCATGTACATTGTAGGCAACAGAAGAAGGAATCAATACTCACACATAGAAAAAGAAGTGCATTTTTGGAGTGAACTTCTTTATTGCTTATTGATGGGTTGCTGCTTCACCTTGATCACTGAAACAACAACCACTATCAAGGAACGCAAGGATATTCCTAGTCATGTATAAGGATGAATTCAGAGATGAGCAGTAGATCTAGCTGGCTATGAGTATATGTTTACTGTAGTACTACTGCTCATGGCAATGCAGATGCATTGAGTAAGCGGCAACACCACAAGTTCCATCAGAATTGATCTTAACTATAGAACAAATATCTGAACCCCTATGACTAACGATCAAATACATTCATGGACTACCGTCAACTTCATATTACACTAAGAAATAGTACTATGTCAGGAGTGTAATGTGATCATATTTCAGGGTGGTACCATATTCACAATTCAAGCTATGGGTTGCCAAGTGCATGCAATTGGAAAGCCTATCATACCCATTTTCGCAGATCCGGTCACAGATACCATTTGCTAACAAACTATATGCAATTGTATTGAATGAGACCACTGTAGTTAAAGATGACTTAATTAACTATACGTATGTCCAGTAAAATTCATTTAATATAGCCACCTATGAGCCAAAGTATTCCATTCTTGTTAAAATATTGAACACAAAATAATGACACAGTATATCCTTACACAGCTGCCCTAGTAAACTACTTCAAACTACTCTTCATCCTATCACACATAAACTATGCCACTTGCTCTACATTAATCTACAAACATCACTATACATGTTCACCTGATATTCGAAGTGTTAATGGATCACTAGTATAGTCCACTTCATTAACAGGTACAGTACAAGTGATGGTACCAGCATCATATGCCAGTAGATTATTATCGGTTACATTTTGTGTTGTCTGACCAGTAGGAAAACATGTTGGATTACCACTATTATGACCAGTGTTAGTATAACATCCTGTAGTGTTCCACTGATATGGTCCGGTATATGTTCCTCCATTAGACAATGTTACCATACATGTCAGAGTGACACTGCTCAATATGGGATAGTCAAATGTGTTAGTAGATCCACTAACTGGTGTACCAGCTGGACTACTGACCATGGTGACTGTGACATCTAAAACATCTGAAACAATTAGGAATAATAATATCTAATTATGGTAACTGGTTTGAAATATGGGAGTAACAACTTTTTACGGTACTTTTACTCTCTTCTCCAACTGTCATACCAAAAGGCAATGTTGTGAGCTTTGTAAGCTAACAGAATTATAGATAAGCTAACACACTACTGTATATTATTTGTGGTTGAAGTAATTGTTGGGATTAGACTTCCTTAGCAGTACTCAGCAATGTGATTCAATTTAATAATAATAATAATAAGACAGTGGACACTAAACCGAAAGTCAGTTCAATAAGCCTTACTGGCTATTGAACCAACAGTAAAACTTACAAAAAAAGGATCACAACAAAAAAAAACCCACAATACTCAGCTGGGGCTTGAACCCTAGTCTACTGGAGCTTTAGGCAAGTGTGTTAATTACTGTGCTACTGCTGCTAGCTACGCACCTCCCTACTTTTCTATTTTATAAAAGTAGTCTCAGCATATAGTAAGCTAAAGGTGAAGAAGTAACCAAAGCTGAACCCAACCCTAACGCTAATACTACTTTTTGCGTCCCTTAAAGTCGAATGCACGGAACAACTACTAGACGCGTCTCCTAATGTCAAATACTCGGGGCAACTACTAGATGCGAAAATAAAAACTTTTCGGTTCAATAACCACTTTCTAATAATAACAACAAATTATAAACTACATAACATATCTACAATAAACATCAGCATACTATGTATGAAGTTGTCTACAGTATTTACGTAGCTGGAGATACTGGATTTACATAGCTGGAGATACTGGATTTACATTGGAATTTAATCTACTACTGTAAATAGGCCTAAGTCACAAATATATGCTCAAAGTTTTGCCCAAAATGCTTTCAGGAATTTCTCAAAATTTTCACATATTATCCTCTTCAGTGTTTCCAATATGCTTGCATTATGCTCCTAAATTAGCAACATTTCTTACAACTACCTTTGAACATTTAATCGGTGAATGCTCTATTAGAGTATTTTACAACAAAGAGACTGTTGTATTAGAGAGTTCGATCTAAGGAACTATGTACAATGCAAATGAGTGCTCTATTGCAGTTTGCACTGCTATATTAGGGTGTATGGTTCTATTTTCAGCTCCATAGTTTGAAATGTCCACCTAATATGCTAGCATTATGCTGGCATAGCACTCCAGCCTATTATGCTTTATACTATACCGGCATATTTGACACAAGCCTAACTACAAATATCAGTGTATATTGATACAGGATACAAGTGCTTACCAGTGATGGTAACAGTAACATTAAGACTATCACTTCCAATAGGATTAGCTATACTACATGTATATGTTCCACCATCAGATGTAGTAACACTATTAATAATATAGTCACTGCGAAACTCTGCTGTAGTACTGTCATGAGTGACTGTAGTCAAAGTAGGGGTTAGTGGTGCTGGAGTACCATTCTTCATCCAGGTGAATGTGTCTGGGGGAGAACCTTGTGAGGTACAAGACAATGTCAGAGGAGAACCGAATTCGACATTGACAGTTGATAATGTAGTGGTGATGACTGGAACAGCTGTGTGTATGAAGTTAGTTAACAGCAATTAATCACACTATAAAGTGACTTACTTCTCACAGGTAAGTACACACCCACCCTCACAGTCTGGTCCACCATACTACTGTTCCTTATGGTACAAGTGTAAACACCTTCTTCATTAACAGTAAAGGGATTAGAACACAATTCTACATTAATAACTCCAATGAAATTAGCAATCGTAGCTCCACGTGGTTGTACCACAGGTCCATCACATAAACCATGAGATATTTGAACACCATTAAAGGAAATGTGACCCAACTCTTCATTATTGTTACCACTAGGTCCTAATCCGGTCACACAACGAAACAGTATACCATGTGGTCGATCATTATTCCATCTAATAGAAGAATAGTCATCAACAATGTTACTGGAGCCAACAGTATTAGATAAAGTAGTTCTCACTCCACCAACAACTTCAGCTCCTAATAGGTATTACATATTATGCATTAAAACATATGATAGTGTTTCCTGCAGCCCCTAAGAAGCCATAGAAAAGTATTTGTAATATGAATGAATTAAATTTTCCTATTTTGAGTACAGAGATCATGCTTCCTCCCATAATGGTGGCATTTCCTCCTGAGTTAGGAGGCTATATGCTACAGGTCGCCCTGATATATGTATCACCAAGAGTTAATAATAGTAGGGAGGTACACTTTTTGAAAATCACAATTCTGTGGCCATTTCTGCTCAGTTTCAACTGTTACGTCTATTACTCAAGCTGAATCATGAAGAACAGTACACAGAATGTGTCTACTTAATTTGGCTGTAGCAAAAACATTGAAGTGCTCTGATCTTGCTTTTAAAGCATAATTACCAATAATTACAATATAACTATCGTAGCTAGTTACTATTGTAACTTAGTTACTTTTCAGACAGTCACTCTAGTTACAAGTTACTGGATACAAAGCACGTAACTAGTTACGTATATTACTAGTTACTTTTACAGTAATTAGTTACATAACCTAGTCACAAAGTAACTATATAGTCACCCCTAACTCTGCTAATAGTAAATCTAAAGGTTGTTATGGGCATCTCAAGTGCTTGCACACTTTGATCCGGAACTGACTATAGTGAAGCTTCCAGTGTTGCTTTGAAAGAGACCACTGTGATCAAGGATGACTTATTATACATATATCCAGTAAAATTTGTTTAATTTAGCCACCTGTGACACAAAAATATTCAACACAAAATAATGACACAGTTGACTATTTTCAAGTCAACTGGTCATATCCTTACACAGCTGCCCTAGTAAACTACTTCAAACTACTCTTCATCCTATCACACATAAACTATGCCACTTGCTCTACATTAATCTACAAACATCACTATACATGTTCACCTGATATTCGAAGTGTTAATGGATCACTAGTATAGTCCTCATCATTAACAGTTACAGTACAAGTGATGGTACCAGCATCATCTGCCAGTAGATTATTATCGGTTACATTTTGTGTTGTCTGACCAATAGGAAAACATGTTGGATTACCACTATTATGACCAGTGTTAGTATAACATCCTGTAGTGTTCCACTGATATGGTCCAGTATATGTTCCTCCATTAAACAATGTTACCATACATGTCAGAGTGACACTACTCAATATGGGATAGTCAAATGTGTTAGTAGATCCACTAACTGGTGTACCAGCTGGACTACTGACTATGGTAACTATGACATCTGGAACATCTGAAACAATTAGGAATATTAATATCTAAATATGGTAAATGATTTGAAATATGGAAGTAACAACTTTTTACGGTACTTCTACTCTCTTCTCCAACTGTCATACCAAAAGGCAATGTTGTGAGCTTTGTAAGCTAACAGAATTATAGATAAGCTAACACACTACTGTATATTATTTGTGGTTGAAGTAATTGTTGGGATCAAGACACACAGTAGTGTGTCGTGCGGCCTAAGAAGCCGGCGCGTAACACCCGTGAGTATATTGACAGGAAGAAAGAAAACGTAATTTTCGCACCTCCGTAGCTCTGTACTTCCTTGATGAAACAAGACGATTTTTGCTGTGGACATTCCCTCCAACTGCAGCACTCAACATTCCAAATTTGAGCGAAATCGCTTCACGCGTTCTCGAGATATGCGATTTCAAAAATTGGCTCAGTTTCTTCGTTTTTTTTTTCTTCTTCTTCTTATTATTCTTTTTCTTGTCGCACACTTACAAAAACTGCTATAAAACTCGAACGCCACATCCGATTGCCTTGAAATTTGGCACACAGAAGGGGGATATAAAGGCGCATCTCAGTACCAACTTTGGCTGGAATACGATAAACAGGCAAAGAGTTATGAGCGATTATTCACGAAAAATAACACCAATATGTTGTCACGCCTACAGGGTAAACCGCGTATGGGAAGAAGCTGGATCGGTGGGTGAATAGGTTAACTATTGAACCTCAAACCTTTTGTGGTTTGAAAGAAATCAAGCTAAAAACCAGGAAGATACAACGAAAAAACCAACAGTGTGTAACAATTACGCAATCGAGATCAGCTAATAAAAACACGGCTGCTTGCCACGCCTACCAGATAAACCGCTTAGGGTAATGCTTTGAAAATCGTTGTACAGATGGAGTAATCATCTTAGTAAGGCTCATCAATGGTGTAGAAGAATCAGACTTAAAGCCACGGAGTTATAATACGAAATCCAACTTGGTGCGGCAAGTGCGAGATCGAGATACTCTAATAGAGCAGTCATCCTAATAGAGCAGTCACCCTGAAGAGAATTCAAGAGATCAGCTAGAAATAAGAAACCTGTATAGAGATCAGCTACACACAAGTCACCCTGTAGAGAGATCAGCTAGAAGAAGTTACCTTGTAGGGAGTTCATGCAACTATGGAAAGAGATAGTTCAGCTAGAAAAAGTCACCTTGTAGAGTTCAGCTACAAAGAAACCACCATGTAGAGAGTTCAGCTACAAACAAATCGCCCTGTGGAGAGATCAATAGAAGAAGTTACCTTGCAAAGAGTTCAGCTACAAAGAAACCATCATGTAGAGAGTTCAGCTACAAACAAATCTCCCTGTAGAGAGATTAGCTAGAAGAAGTTACCTTGTAGAGAGTTCAGCTACAAAGAAACTGTCATGTAGAGAGTTCAGCTACAAACAAATCTCCCTGTAGAGAGATCAGCTAGAAGAAGTTACCTTGTAGAGAGTTCGGCTTCAAACAAATCACACTGTAGAAAGATCAGCTAGAAGAGGTCACCTTGTAGAGAGTTCAGTTACAAAAAAACCACCATGTAGAGAGCTCAGCTACAAACTAGTGACCTTGTAGAGACATCAGCTAGAAGAAGGTACCTTGTAGAGAGTTCAGCTACAAAGAAACCACCATGTAGAGAGTTCAGCTGCAAAGAAATCACCCTGTATAAAATTCTGCCACGAACAAATTGCCCTGTAGAAAGATCAGTTAGAAGAAGTTACCTTGTAGAGAGTTCAGCTACAAAGAAACCATTCTGTAAAGAGCTCAGCTGCAAACAAATCACCTGTACAGAATTCAGCTACAAACAAATCACCATGTAGAGAGATCAGCTAGAAGAAGTTAACTTGTAGAGAGTTCAGCTACAAAGAAACCATCATTTAGAAAGTTCAGCTTCAAACAAATCACCTGTAGAGAGTTCAGTTACAAACAAATCTCCCTGTAGAGAGATCAGCTAGAAGAAGTTACATTGTAGAGAGTGAAGCTACAAACAAATCACCCTATTGAAAGATCAGCTAGAAGAAGTCAACTTGTAGAAAGTTCAGTTACAAAGAAACCACCATGTAGAGAGTTCAGCTACAAACTAGCCACCTTGTAGAGACATCAGCTAGAAAAGTTACCTTGTAGAGAGTTCAGCTACAAAGAAACCATTTTGTAAAGAGCTCAGCTGCAAACAAATCACCTGTACAGAATTCAGCTACGAACAAATCACCCTGTAGAGAGATCAGCTAGAAGAAATTACCTTGTAGATAGTTCAGCTACAAACAAATCACCCTGTAGAAAGATCAGTTAGAAGAAGTTACCTTGTAGATAGTTCAGCTACAAACAAATCTCCCTGTAGAGAGATCAGCTAGAAGAAATTACCTTGTAGAGAGTTCAGCTACAAAGAAACCGTTCTGTAAAGAGCTCAGCTGCAAACAAATCACCTGTACAGAATTCAGCTACAAACAAATCACCCTGTAGAGAGATCAGCTAGAAGAAATTACCTTGTAGATAGTTCAGCTACAAACAAATCACCCTGTAGAAAGATCAGTTAGAAGAAGTTACTTTGTAGAGAGTTCAGCTACAAAGAAACCATTTTGTAAAGAGCTCAGCTGCAAACAAATCACCTGTACAGAATTCAGCTACGAACAAATCACCCTGTAGAGAGATCAGCTAGAAGAAGTTACCTTGTAGATAGTTCAGCTACAAACAAATCTCCCTGTAGAGAGATCAGCTAGAAGAAATTGCCTTGTAGAGAGTTCAGCTACAAAGAAACCATCATGTGGAGAGTTCAGCTGCAAAGAAATCACCACTGCCCAAATTTCAAGGCAATAGCTCTTTCCAATCTGAAGTTATCAATTGTCAAAGTTGGCAAATTGGATGTGTGTGGAAGGCCCCTTTTTGCAAATCCGGTCACATATGTATTATATATATAATTTGTGCATTTACTGATAAAATATTTAAAGTATATCTACTTCATCTTTACTTCTTCCCGTAGTAAAGAAAAAAAACATAGGTTAAAAAAGTCCCAAAGCTGGCCATAGGCCGGCTTTGGGGTATACAAATACAAAAAGAAATGAAATCTAATCCAAAACAGCCAAGCTGTAAAAAAAGTGTGCGGCCCTCAGAAAGGCTATGGTGAAAAAAGATGTGAAATCCAAGGTTGCGGCCAAGAAATGGCTGTGATGGTAGGTTAATGGTAAAAATTTTAATAACGACAATTCAAGTGAATTTTTGTGCCACTTCACAAAATTTACCTGAATTGTCATTATTAAAATTTTTACCATTAACCCATTAACGGCGGTAGCCGCCATATGGCGGCATGGATTTAGAAATCCACATGATTTGGCAAAGCACGCTAGTTTAACCATAAAGCAGCTCCATAAGGGCCGACGCACGTGTGCTAAGATTTGTACGACCACACCCCTTAGGTTACTAGGATAAATGGTCCTTCCCGCAAAGCGATTCGCATTTTGCGCGTAAATGACATAATGGCATCCCGACTTTCCGTAACAGACGTTCTCGATACTCTTCTTGATGATGGATTCAGCAGTGATGAGAGCGACGATAATGAAGGAGAAGAGATATATGCCTACTTGGGCGAGCCTGTTCTCCGTCGAAGCGAATTGGAGGCTGAAGCTGTACTCGAACCAGTGGCAGACGCTTGGGATGCTGCTGACGACCTGAATGAGGACAGAGATGATATTGAAGACAGGGACAATCCTTCTACTGAAGACATGAACGATGCTACTACTGAAGAGAGGGTTGATGAAGAACAGTTTGATGATGCTTCCAGCGAACAAAGTGAAGCCATCAGTAGGACAGGAAGTATGAGTGATCACAATGATAGAGATGAAAGTGTAAGTGATTTCACATAGATATGAATAGGTGACAACTAAGGTATAAATGGTTGATGATAAATATGCACTGGTGAAAAGAGATAGAATACATACAAGCATACAAATAGAAAACATACAGACAATAGATAAAAAAATACAAGTTGTGGCTAAGTAAAATTATTTATGAGTGACTACATAATGCAAATAAATCTTTGTATTCCTCTGCAGCAATCCAGTTCAGAACACCCAAGTTCTCCCAAGCAACGACGACTTAATCCTACTGATAGTGACACTTCCGATGATGACTTCATACCAACATCACCTGATCGACCAACCCGTGCCACCACAGCAGCTCGAGGAGCAGCACGTGCACATAGACGAGGACGGGGTACAACAAGAGGTGGTGGTGGTGTAGGACCTACTGACAGTGCCAGGCATGGACGTGGTGTACGTCGCAGTGACAGCAGAGGACGTGGTCGTGGCAGGGAGCGTAGTCGGAGTAGAACAACTAGTCTTGGTAGAGGACGTGGACGTGGCAGAGGACGTGGTCGTGGTGCTGGTAGGGGACATGGGACCATACCTGGTGATGGAAGAGCAGCTGGAGTAACTTTTCTACCTGGAGAGTGGGAGAATATAGAGCCCACACACACTAAATTTAGCTACTCACCAACTCCTGGTCCAAATGTACGATTTCCACCAAACACAAGGCCAGTTGATTTATTTTATTTGTACTTTACTGATGATGTTTGGGACTTGCTGGTCACTGAAACCAATAGTTATGCTGCTTTGCGGTTTCCCTGTCGGCAATATGCAAGACCGTGGAAAGATGTCACCTGTGAAGAAATGAAGGCATTTATTGGAATGCTCATAATGATGGGGATCTTACACTTGCCACACCTTGACATGTACTGGCAGGTTGATGAGGAGATCCTGAGTACTCCTGGTATCTCAGAAATAATGAGTAGAGACAAGTTTCTCCAGATCTACCGTTTCCTTCATCTTGCTGATAATAGACAGCAACATCCAGCAGGGCATCCACGACATGACAAACTTTTCAAAGTGAGAAACTTGCTGAACTTGGTCACTGCCCAATGTGCTTCCAATTACACACCTCACCAGGCTGTGACTGTAGATGAGGCTATGATTCCTTTCAAGGGTCGTCTCAACTTCAAGCAATATATGAAGAACAAGCCTACAAAGTGGGGGATAAAAGTGTTTGTGTTGTGTGATGCAACAAATGGGTACATATACAGAATGCAAATATACACAGGCAAAAACATGGAGTCAAACCTTGATGTTGGGCTTTGTTCAAGAGTTGTACTGGAACTTATGGATGGACTTGAAGGGCATGAAGTTTACACCGACAATTATTATACCAGCCCTCGCCTGTACATGGCCCTGTATGAAGATCAGAACAACGCTTGTGGGACAGCTCGAACAACAGAACAGGGTTTCCTAAGTCAATAATTAGAAGGACAAGGGAAGATAGGGGATACTATAATTACCTATCAAATGGTCCACTCCTTGCAGCAGCATGGTATGATCGAAGACTTGTCTATTTTCTATCAACCTTTCATGACGGGGCATCACATGGAGAGACAGTCCGACGTACTAATCCTGATGGGACATCAAGTGATGTTCCTTGTCCGCCACTGCTACCTGATTATCAGCAGTACATGCGAGGGGTGGATCGCAGTGATCAGCATATAGGATACTATAATGTGGGGAGAAGATCCCGCAAGTGGTGGAAAAGAGTTTTTGCTCACCTGATAGAATGTGCTCTTTACAATGCTTACATCTTAGAGAGATACTCCAATCCATCACTGTATGCTGGTTATCCAAGTCGACGAAAGCGAAGTTATCTTAGCTTCCGCATTGCAGTAGCCAATCAGCTAATCGGACCTTATCGTTTCCGGCAACGAGCTGGTCGTCAGCGGAGTGGGGAGCATAGTGAAACACGACTGAACTTGAATCTTGGTCACTGGCCTATACAACAGACAAAGAAACTTGAATGTGTAGTGTGCAACATGACAAGGAACAAGCAACATCTTTCTAGAAGTGAACTGAGGCATGAAACTCGATTTAAATGTTCTTACTGTAATGTACATTTATGTGTAAGTGACGATAGGGAATGTTTCAAACTTTATCACACAAAGGTAGAATACTGGAACACTAGCTAGCCCAACTGTAGTAACTAGTACGCAGCACTTTATTGTTTTGCATATAATGTTTTGTAACAAATGCTAATTGCTTGTATACTAATCTATATTAGCCAGTAAACAATAACCAATACAAATACGTCCATTCACTCACGTAAACATCACGATACCATTGATCTACTTCGATAGACTCGTTTGTTTCATACTTCCCCCTAAGAAATCGCTCCGTCATTGATCGTTCCTTTGCTGCTATGACCTCTATCATCACACTGAATTTGTGAAACGTGACGACGCCATTGTTATTGCATGAGTATTTACGCATGCGCGTACGGCAATCGTATCAAAAATCTATGGCTGAATACGCTTACCTGAAACATCACCTTCCGCTCTCAGGGAAATGAAGCGCTTCACCCGTCGGCGTATACAACGCAGTTGTGATGAAGTAAGGTTTGTTGTTAGCTGTCTAAAGTTAGAATAACTGTGTCAAGTATGGTTTTATCGTTTGCATATAAAAATACGAAGTTATAAAATATTGTAATGTATATGTGGTTGCTGCTATGGCAACAAATTGCATATAGTTGTATCCCTTGGTCCATGGGGAACATAGTGATATATGGTTTCCAAGGGGTTTAACCGTTTGTTTGCTTAGAAAAGAGGCTTGTCTTGAGTCATGCGTTTTTTTTTAATTGCCTTCAGGAATTCAGCTGTTAATGGGTTAACCTACCATCACAGCCATTTCTTGGCCGCAACCTTGGATTTCACATCTTTTTTCACCATAGCCTTTCTGAGGGCCGCACACTTTTTTTACAGCTTGGCTGTTTTGGATTAGATTAGACTTCCTTAGCAGTACTCAGCAATGTGATTCAATTTAATAATAATATAATAAGACAGTGGACACTAAACCGAAAGTCAGTTCAATAAGCCTTACTGGCTATTGAACCAACAGTAAAACTTACAAAAAAAGGATCACAACACAAAAAACCCCACAATACTCAGCTGGGGCTTGAACCCTAGTCTACTGGAGCTTTAGGCAAGTGTGCTAACTACTGTGCTACCGCTGCTAGCTACGCACCTCCCCTACTTTTCTATCTTATAAAAGTAGTCTCAGCATATAGTAAGCTAAAGGTGAAGAAGTAACCAAAGCTGAACCCAACCCTAACGCTAATACTACTTTTTGCGTCCCCTAAAGTCAAATGCGCGGAGCAACTACTAGACGTGTCTCCTAAAGTCAAATACTCGGGGCAACTACTAGATGTGAAAATAAAAACTTTTCGGTCCAATAACCACTTTCTAATAATAACAACAAATTATAAACTACATAACATATCTACAATAAACATCAGCATACTATGCATGAAGTTGTCTACAGTATTTACATAGCTGGAGATACTGGATTTACATTGGAATTTAATCTACTACAGTATTTACTGTAAATATACTCAAAGTTTAGCCCAAAATGCTTTCAGGAATTTCTCAAAATTTTCACATATTATCTTCTTCAGTGTTTCCAATATGCTTGCATTATGCTCCTAGTTTAGCAACATTTCTTACAACTATCTTTGAACATTTAATCGGTGAATGCTCTATTAGAGTATTTTACTACAAAGAGACTGTTGTATTAGAGAGTTCGATCTAAGGAGCTATGTACAATGCAAATTGGAGTGCTCTATTGCAGTTTGCACTACTCTATTAGGGTGTATGGTTCTATTTTCATGACATTAAGCTCCATAGTTTGAAATGTCCACCTAATATGCTAGCATTATGCTGGCATAGCACTCCAGCCTATTATGCTTTATATTATGCCGGCATAGTGCTGAGCGGTTTTGATATTTCATAGACGGTACGGTATTGTCAACTTGATATTGCGGTATGACTAAATTATTGACATACCTTAGTTTGATGCTATTTCAGACCTACAGTACTAGATTTAGACACAGAAATAACCCTAAAAAATTTTCAGCTAATGACAGAATTGTGTTGAAAGCCAACTGTAATATATTTACTGCTGTACATATCCATTCATATGTGCTGTAAGTAGACTTCTTCACACAGGGTATGTTGTTTTAGCTAGTAAAAGACTTGTGTTTTAGAATTCACGGTATTTGCGGTAGTTAAAAAAATTGGATGGTAACAAAACAGATACCGTGGTTTGACTAAAATATTGTCATATTGCTCAGCACTATGCCGGCATATTTGACACAAGCCTAAACACAAATATCAGTGTATATTTATATAGGATACAAGTGCTTACCAGTGATGGTAACAGTAACATTAAGACTATCACTTCCAATAGGATTAGCTATACTACATGTATATGTTCCACCATCAGTTGTAGTAACACTATTAATAATATAGTCGCTGCGAAACTCTGCTGTAGTACTGTCATGAGTGACTGTAGTCAAAGTAGGGGTTAGTGGTGCTGGAGTACCATTCTTCATCCAGGTGAATGTGTCTGGGGGAGAACCTTGTGAGGTACAAGACAATATCAGAGGAGAACCGAATTCGACATTGACAGTTGATAATGTAGTGGTGATGACTGGAGCAGCTGTGTGTATGAAGTTAGTTAACAACAATTAATCACACTTATAAAGTGACTTACTTCTCACAGGTAAGTACACACCCACCCTCACAGTCTGGTCCACCATACTACTGTTCCTTATGGTACAAGTGTAAACACCTTCTTCATTAACAGTAAAGGGATTAGAACACAATTCTACATTAATAACTCCAATGAAATTAGCAATCGTAGCTCCACGTGGTTGTACCACAGGTCCATCACATAAACCATGAGATATTTGAACACCATTAAAGGAAATGTGACCCAACTCTTCATTACTGTTACCACTAGGTCCTAATCCAGTCACACAACGAAACAGTATACCATGTGGTCGATCATTATTCCATCTAATAGCAGAATAGTCATCAACAATGTTACTGGAGCCAACAGTATTAGATAAAGTAGTTCTCATTCCACCAACAACTTCAGCTCCTAATAGGTATTACATATTATGCATTAAAACATATGATAGTGTTTCCTGCAGCCCCTAAGAAGCCATAGAAAAGTATTTGTAACATGAATGAATTAAATTTCCTGTTTTGAGTACAGAGATCATGCTTCCTCCCATAATGGTGGCATTTCCTCCTGAGTTAGGAGGCTATATGCTACAGGTCACCCTGATATATGTATCAACAAGAGTTAATAATAGTAGGGAGGTACACTTTTTGAAAATCACAATTCTGTGGCCATTTCTGCTCAGTTTCAACTGTTACGCCTATTACTCAAGCTGAATCATGAAGAACAGTACACAGAATGTGTCTACTTAATGTGGCTGTAGCAAAACATTGAAGTGCTCTGATCTTGCTTTTAAAGCATAATTACCAATAATTACAATATAACTATCGTAACTAGTTACTATTGTAACTTAGTTACTTTTCAGACAGTCACTCTAGTTACAAGTTACTGGATACAAAGCACGTAACTAGTTACGTATATTACTAGTTACTTTTACAGTAATTAGTTACATAACCTAGTTACAAAGTAACTATATAGTCACCCCTAACTCTGCTAATAGTAAATCTAAAGGTTGTTATGGGCATCTCAAGTGCTTGCACACTTTGATCCGGAACTGACTATAGTGAAGCTTCCAGTGTTGCTTTGAAAGAGACCACTGTGATCAAGGATGACTTATTATACATATATCCAGTAAAATTTATTTAATTTAGCCACCTGTGACACAAAAATATTCAACACAAAATAATGACACAGTTGACTATTTTCAAGTCAACTGGTCATATCCTTACACAGCTGCCCTAATAAACTACTTCAAACTACTCTTCATCCTATCACACATAAACTATGCCACTTGCTCTACATTTTTTTAATCCACAAACATCACTACACATGTTCACCTGATATTCGAAGTGTTAATGGATCACTAGTATAGTCCACATCATTAACAGGTACAGTACAAGTGATGGTACCAGCATCATCTGCCAGTAGATTATTATCGGTTACATTTTGTGTTGTCTGACCAGTAGGAAAACATGTTGGATTACCACTATTATGACCAGTGTTAGTATAACATCCTGTAGTGTTCCACTGATATGGTCCAGTATATATTCCTCCATTAAACAATGTTACCATACATGTCAGAGTGACACTACTCAATATGGGATAGTCAAATGTGTTAGTAGATCCACTAACTGGTGTACCAGCTGGACTACTGACTATGGTGACTGTGACATCTGAAACATCTGAAACAATTAGGAACATTAACATTTTAATTTTTAATTATGGTCACTTTAGCATATTCTTGCTGGTTTGAAATATGGGAGTAACAACTTTTTTATAGTTCTTTTACTATCTTGTCCTACCAAAAAGCAATGTTGTGAGCTTCGTAGGCTACCAGAAATTATAGATAAACTAAAATACAGTTAAGAACACACTACTATATATTATTTGTGGTTGGAGCTATTGTTGCAGTTAGGCTTCCTTAGCAGTACTCAGCAATGTGATTAATAATAACAAATTACAAAATACATAACATATCTAAATACTAAAATAAGCATCAGCATAATATGCATGGAGTTGCCTACAGTATTTAGCTGGAGATACTGGCTTTTCATTGGATTGTAATCTACTAGCGTAAATAGTAAAATATGCTTAAAGTTTTGTCCAAAATAGCTTTCAGGAATTTCTCAATATTTCGTATATTATGCTCTTCAGTGTTTCCATTATGTTTGTATTATGCTACTAGTTTAGCAACATTCTTCATGGGCATACTGAGGGGGTTTCCAGGGGTCTACTGAAATTGTCAGTAACAAGTAAAGTCCATGCAGGCCAGAATGTTGTCGCCGATATGTTGGCAAACACAAAAATCAGCACGAGCACATCAAAATGTAATCATCAAAATGCAATCATCAAAATGTACATCGTTATTACAGTGCAGCCCCTCCCCAAACAAATCCTTGCTTTATAAAATCAAGATACTCTAATAGAGCAGTCTGTGAAATACTCTACTAGAACAGTCACTGTATGTAAAACGATTTAAAATTTTCTTTATTAAGGCTTTATAGCACAAGTGTTGAAGGTCTATAAGACACCTAAAATCCTCTATAGTTGCTTGGTATGAAAACTTACACTCTGCAACACTATCCCATGGGCACACTTGTAGCCTGCTATGCAAATGTATGCACATGGTCCTTTGTGTGTAATTCTATGACAATTTACTTTGGCTCATAACTGAGCTCCTCATGACTGCCACTAATTACCATAGCTCTTGATCAATTTGCGTACACCGGGTATAGTACATAATAAATATTAACTGGCAATTCCATAGCTAACATATTAGTTGGCTAGCTAGTGGGGACTGGGTATATTATACTACTGATGGAGGCCACACAATTATAATTTGGTTTATAATTTGTTAATGATACAAGGTGTGTGACAACAAACTATATAGGTCAGAATGTAGCTAGACTAAAAGTTGACCAATATTATATAGCACTCAGACTACAGACATTTTACAATTTGCATCTGGGGGCTGCCCCCAGACCCCTGCATCCTGGATTTGCTTGCTAGTGTGATAATAATATATTAAATTGTTTAATAATAACTGTGTGTGTCTATTTGATGTTGTACACATGATATAATAATAAGATTTGGGCAGGCTTTTAGTCTGCTGACAGCTTGAATTTGGGTGTTGTGTCATGTAGTGTCTGGTGTTGTAAACAAGCCAATATGTACAAAAACTGCTACATTTGGGGGCTTGTCTGGGGAGAAGCCATACAAACAACACAGGAACAAATCAGAGCAAGTAAACAAGCAGACAACCAGAATTTGGAAGACACCCAAACAGAAATAGAACACTTAATGGCCACTGAAGTGCTTAAAATCCAGCTGGACACCCTGCAATTAGAATATCAAGCCTTACAAGTAGAGAATGCTAAATTGTAAGGTGAAAACCCAGAAACCACACAGTAATCCTAAGGCTGCAGCACATGTTGCTGCAGACCTTCAGTGCTGGTCACTGTAAAGCATTAATACAATAATACAATAATACAATAAACTAATACGGAAAGGAAGAAGTTGACAATTTTGAAGAATGAAGTGGACGGACTTTGTTAAGTTATACATTAGCAGGGAGAAAGAGCTTCAACTGAGTCAGCAGAAAGAAGCAGTTGAAGAATTGAGCAGGGCGAAGAAAAGAATTGAGCAAGCAAATAAAGATTTTGGAGGGAAAGGAGTGGCCACATTACAAGAACTTACAGAGCTCCGGGAAGTAAATGGTAGGCTTCAAATTGTGCTGAGCAACAAATTGAACTGTGTGAATTTCAATTGTCTACTGAACATAATAAAGTTGAGAGACTGCAAGTTCAGCTAAGCGCTGTGAATAATAACAAGGTCTCACGCTGCTACACCCTTCTCAAGTCCCACCTTTATCCAAGTTTAGGAGTAATGAGAATGAAACCTTCAAGGAGTAGCACAAGCAATTTGAGTTGGTGGTGACCATCTACGGATGGGACTCTCACTCTAAGCTCAGTAAACTAGCAATGAGACTGCAAGGACAGGCCTATGCCTTCCACAGAACTTGCACAACTCAGCAATGATCCACATATGACAGTTTAGTGATGGCTATGTCACAAAGATTCACTCCAGTCCGAATACAATCGGTACAAAGTCAATTATTCCACAGTCGTAGGCAGAAGGTTAATGAGAAAGTGGATGACTACGCACAAGACTTGAGCAGGTTGTATCAGAAGGCTTATACCCAAGCAAACCAAAATAGTCAAGAAGCTGAAACCATGGGTAAGGCAGTATTGGCTTACCAGTTTGTCCTACCTGAGATCCAAGTGAAGGTGGCTGGCATTGAAGAAACATTTGATCAGTAGTGGATCAAGGTACGCTTTACAGAGGCTAAGTTAAGAGAATTGTCATCCCGAGACAGTAATAGTAAGTCAACCCAGTCGAAGCCTGACAATCACCACTATTGTCGCTACAGTCACTCTAGTCATACTGAGTCATAAGTGTTATGTGTGTGCTAAGGTAGGGCACTTGGCTAAGGACTGTCCTCAGCAGAGAAGAGGGAAACCTGTAGGGTCTCCAGGTCATCAGCAGAAATCACAGCAGCAGTCTGGTACTACCTTTGGTAATGGTGCTAACCATCATGTAACAAGTGAATTGAGTGAAGTTCAGGGCAAGGTAGCCAGCCTTCGTAAGGAACTACAAGCTGCAGAGATGAAAGAGGCGATGACTGAGCAGAACACCACAATGCACGTGCTTGAGCCACATGGTTCCGCTGATGAGTCTGTGCTCGGACCTACTCTGTTTGTTGATGTTATGCTATAAGGACAACCAGTCAGGGCACTGGTAGACACTGGATCACCAATCACTATTGTTTCTGTGAAGTATTTGTTGGATACTCTGGAAAAGTTGAGGACTCCAGCACGGTCTGTTGAAGAGTGGAGGAAAGCAGTAGAGTCATTTACAGTCGCCTAGTTTGTCAGTGAATAATTATGGGGGTGGTGAAGTGAATGATATTAGTCAGCTGTCTGTGCGTCTAGCACATGAGGGTCAAGAGTGTCAATCAACTATACTGGTACAGAAAGGAGCATCACTGGATTTATCAGTAGGTAATGATGTATTACCTAAACTTGGTTGTTCTGTAGTTCTGCCACATGATGATGGTAAGATGACTGATTTGTTATGAGATCAAGTGTGGGACAAGTCTCAGTATTTGTCCCAGAGTAGTCGTTTGCGAGCAGAGGCTCCTAGTTTCATCCCAGCTGTTGTCCAAGGTATGGCAGCTGATAGTAATATGAAGTCTGGTGAGTCCAGCAAGTCTCAGCTGTGCGCTGAGGTTGAATCTATTGAGAACGACAGTGAACTGAAGTCCAGTGAGAGTCTCAGCTGTGTGCTGAGGTTGGGTCTATTGAGACCAATAGTATACTGACATCTGGTAATTTCAGTGATTCACAGCTGAGTGCTGAGTTTGAGAGTAACAATAATTTGAAGTCCAATGTTCCTAATGAATTTCAGTTGAGTGAGTCTATTGAGATGAACAATGATCCAAAGTCTGGTGAGTCCAGCAAGTCTCAGCTGTGTGCTGAACTAGAGTCTATAAAGACCAATGTGAAACCTGGTGAGTCCAGTGAGTCTCAGCTAAGTGACCCAGTGAGTAATGACAAAGTAGATGTTACATTGTGTAACCTGCAGCCCAGAATTGAGTCACTTCTCCAGTCTGTACCTGTGGATTGGCAGAGCTTTTATGAAGCTGATGCAGTCCAGTTACAGTCACAGATTAAAGACTATGCTGATGTTTTTGCAATGGATCACCTGGAGTTGGGCAGGACTGAACTAGTTCAGCATGTGGCTGATACAGGTAATCATACACTGATTAAGCAACCTCCTCACAGAATACCATTTTCATTGCGTCCGAAGGTAGAGACCCTGATATGTAGGCACAGGGAGTTGTGAAGGAGTCCAGCAGCTCATGGGCGAGTCCCATTGTTTTGGTGTCAAAACCAGATGATTTTATGTGGATTATTGCCGACTAAATTCTGTTACAAAAGTTGATGAATACCCACTGCCTAGGGTGGATGACTGCATTGGGCCACACTTATTATAGCACATTGGATCTTACTAGCGGATACTGGCAGGCGGCCATGGCAGAAGAATCCCAAGAGAAGACTGCATCTGTCACACATAATGGACTGTATGAATTTGCTTTGATGCCATTTGGGTTGTGTAACACCCCAGCTACTTTTCAGTGACTGATGAGTAGAGTGTTGAAGGGACTGATAAATGAGAATTGAGAAGTGTATGGTTATATCGATGATATTTTAGAGATGGGACGGAGTTTTGCCGAACACATATCGAATCTCCAAGAAGTGTTTAACAGGCTACGAGATGCAAATCTTTGTCTGAAACCCAAGAAGTGTCATTTTGCGAAGGGAGAAGTACTGTATCTTGGTTATGTTGTGTCGGAGTCAAGGATCTCAGCTGATAAGAGTAAAGTTGAAGCTGTGAGAAGTTTCCTATCCCTACTAGTGTTAAACAGGTATGATCTTTTTGTTGGTTTGGCAACCTATTATAGGCGTTCCATCCCTGGATTTTCTAAGATTGCGGGCCCATTGTTTGCACTTACTTTGAAAGATTCCTTGTTTGAGTGGCCACCGAGTTGTCAGCAAGCATTTGAGAGGCTAAAGCAATTGCTGACAACTGCCTCAATCTTAATCTTCCCAGATTTTACAAAGAGATTTATTCTTGAAACTGATGCCACAGGAGTGGGCCTGGGTGGTGTGGTTTCTCAGAAACAGTTGAATGGACAGATTGCTCCAATTGCTTACGTTAGTCAAATGTTGCAACAGCATGAGACTAAGTATGGAATATCAGCTTTAACAGTGGTCAGGGCTACCAAGCATTTCAGAGTGTATTAGTATGGACACCCTTGTGATGTGTATACTGACCACGAAGCTTTGCAGGCTCTGCTGAACACCCCACACCCTTCTGGTAAACTGGCTAGATGGGGAATGGCACTCCAAGAGATGGATTTACACTTGCACTATAAACCTGATCAGAAAGCTGACACTCTGTCTCGTACACCCATTGACACTCAGTCAGAGATGCTCCTGGAAGATGATGTTCTATATCGTATGGTTACAGATGGTACACTACATGTGATACCCCCAGTTAAGTACAGAAATAACATTATCACGGAGGCTCATGATGAAAATTTGGTAGACATTTGTGAGATGCAAAGGTCTTTAGTAAATAAGCAGAACTTACACAGATACTGGTGGCCTGGGATGCGTAAAGAGGTAACACTATATTGTAGATCTTGTGAGAAATATGATTCACATCATGTAGGAAAGGCTATTAAGCCACCACTAACACCCATTCCTGTCAATGGACTGTTTGATCGAGTTTGCATGGATGTGATCAAGTTTCATTGGAGTTCAAAAGGAAATGCTTACGCTGTTATTTTTATGGATTATCTCACTAAGTGGCCAGAGGTCTTTGCCACCCCAGATCAGACTTCTCTGACGATTGCAGAACTGCTAGTGAAGGATTTTATTAGTCATTATTGGGTACCAGCTGAACTCCTGGCAGACTGTGGAACTGATGTGTCTAAGCTGTTAGGCATAAAGAAGGCCAACACAACTGTCTACCACCCCCAAATTGATGGGCTATAGCTAGTGGAGAGATTCCACAGAACACTTACTGATATGTTAGCCAAATGCATACAGCGTTCAGGGAAGGATTGGGATAAGCAGCTCCCATATGTGCTATTTGCTTACAGGAGCAGTGTACAGATGTCTACACAAGAGAGTCTTTTTATTTGTTATACGGGAGAGACCCCCTGTCTCCCTGTAGATGAAATACTTGTTGCCCCAGATGATCAACGTACTGTAGACCTGTGTGACTACAAGACAAGACTCTATCATCGGTTTACTGAAGCTTGGAAGCTGGCTCAAAGTGAAATACAAAAATCATAGAAGTTCCAGAAAGAGTACTATGATCGAAAAGCTACACCTGTAAAGGTACATGTTGGTGATCAAGTATTTATATATATATATATATATATATATACCTGCTGAGAAACAGGGAAGGCTTACAAATTTGCTTGTCCTTACAAAGGCCCCATACAGAGAACTTAAGCTATATGACAATGGTACTCAAGAGAAGCTTGTTGGCAAGCCTAATTCGCAGTCAATTAGAGTTGCACTGAACCAAGTGCGTTTGTGCCCTGCTGAGATAGTAGATGTAGAAAGTGACAAGTCAAATAATATACAAGCAGAACATGTAGATCAGCCGGAGTGAGACTGAGAATCCTGTGTCACCTCCTGACAGTCCAAAAAGAAAGGACCCATGGTCCAGAAGACTACATCCCAGAAGACTATGTCTCAGAGATAAAACTAATCACCGCGGACGCCGATCGGAAGGATGGGGAATTGTGATCATATATTAAACTGTATATTTAATAATAACTGTGTGCGTCTATTTGATGTTGTACACTTGATATAATAACTAGATGAATGAAAAATTGGAAATTTTAAAATGGAAATAGGGATCACTGAAAAAAGCCACCAAACAAGAAGGGATTGCTGGGGTGGTAATGTAAACCACAAATCCCTATTTTGGCTCATTTCAAAATGACTGGAGCATGTCAACTAAATATTTATGACAGAGAGTCAAAATAGGGATTTGTGATTTACATTACCACCCCAGCAATCCCTTCTTGTTTGGTGGCTTTTTTCAGCAATCTCTTCCCATCTTAAAATTTACGATTCTTTATTCATCTAGTTGTGTACTTTTATTAATCCAGTAATGTGTTTGTTTTATTGATAATAATTATTGTTGTAGATATGTAGAGCAATTTACAATTAGTGGCTGTCAAGTTCAATGTAAGCTTTGCTGTTATCAGACACGCTTGACTGCATTATTAGAGTATTTACCTAACTGATCTTGGCTGTAGACTAGACTATACATTACACACATTCCTAATATTGAGCAGCTGTAGTCTAACTTGTCTTACTACATGTGTCAGGACTCTTGTCTCTTAGTCATTGTCATCACATTAGCATCCTAATGCAGCGTTCATGAATACACACCAGATGATATGATACTGAGCTAGTTAGCTGTCACAAGACATGGAACTCTGACAAGCATATAATTATAAGTTAAAATAGTCAGTGGTTGTACATTAATTTATTGTTTCAGCCAAGACCGTACACAATAAGAAGATTCACATGCAGATTTTCCATGGGTACATGGACTACAACATTGGCTCACTGGTGCACAGTAGTATAAACGATAATATAATGCTACATACAATATAGTTTGTGCTAGAGTTTGCTGTTCATGTGAGTATTGTATCCATTTGGTATACCACAGTGAAGAGATCTATGTTGTGGACATGTATGAATGCATATGGCTTCCCACAAACAATATGTGGCATCCACAAATAAATTGTTTCACACACCACATTATATATGTATACAGTTAGCCTATAGAGTAGCTAATCTGCATGCACACATGCACACACATCATTCAGTCAGATACTGTGTTGCTGTAATGTCTACAGGGAATTTAACACTTCTCGCAATTTCATAAGTGTGAATGCATATGCATGCTTGTTTTTATAAGCGATTTATCTGGTGCCACAATAGTGGTGGATACTCATATCATACCTCAGACTGCTGTACATGCAACAAATTTCTTTAACAGGGTGGTAGCATAGGTTATTTCACTTCGAGAATAGCGAAATACTACAGACACGCATGAGCAATCACACTATGCATTTCGCATGAAATTGCAAGAAGTGTTATATTCCCTGTATTGTACACCATGGGTTATCAGCAGCATGAAGCCATGTTGTTTACACAATGTGGTAAGACAATTAAGGCACTCACAAATAGTTTTAATTTTAATTAACAAGACTAACTGACTCCACCCAACTTGAGGCTTTGTGTGGAAAGGAAATGGTTTACAGAAACTACATTCATAACAATGAATAATCTCTGGTATCGGCGCTATCACTTCGTTATGTCTCTGCGGTGAGAGAGTGCTTGTATGGTCGCTCATATAGCAAATCACGATCGTGCACTTACAGGAAGAAGTAACGTATAGCCTAAATATTTCAAGAGGGAAAATTTTATCCTGGAAATATTTAGACTTCCATAATAGTCTAAGGAGTGTTTGCAAATCCACGAAAAATTTATTTTTAGCAACATTGCTCAAGCTCAAAATATTTGCCCCTCGAAATACTAGGGGCAAATACGGTATACTCACCATGTAGAGACGCTATGTGTGATCTTAAGTGTAAGAAGCGCTGTTACAGCCTTGAATACTGCTTTGGCCTAGATTAAACACTATAACAAAGCTCAGAAAATGGAATCCTGTAATTTTATTGTTATGTGGCTTCCTTAATATACGGAACTGTGCCAATAGTGTAATGGCAAAGAGAACTTAGAAAATTTTTGAGGTGTAGGGTGGTTTGCGATTCATGGAATAAGGGCTTATTAATAGGTCATGGACAAGCGGAAGGACTCAGTAAGTATGGCTATATAGTCTTTAGTGCGAAAAAGTAGATAACTTTTGCTGTACATGAGTGAAACAAAATGTTATTATGAAAATAATAGTATGAAGATGAACAAAATGACAAATTTCACGTTTGCCTGAAATACAGATACTAATTCCTTTTCACTTGATACTTACTAGTGGATCAATACTCATTGCAAATAACCACCAGAGGGTTGTTTTGAGTTGGAAGAAGCTTTCCAAGGTGGTTTTTAAGCATATGTTCTATTAGAATTTTTGCAAAAAATATATATGCAATCCCTATTATGAGCCCACTATCATGGTTCATGAAACCCACTATAGTGGTTCATGATAAGATTTGGGTGATATAATAATGAAACACTGCACCATCTCTAGTTACAAAATCGACTGTAACTTCACACTGTGTAAATATTTTTAAACACAATTTTTACTGATGGAAGACTGTTGATCGACCTTTCTAGTGATCCCTAAATTATGGGATATCTACTTAATTATGATTAAAAAATACTTTATTGAAAACTTTAATCCTTTATATTTCAAAAAAGGCTGTTTGAAATTCTTCAAATTTTTATGTGAATAATGATTGGGTCATGGTCTATGTTTTGATAAAATTTTTGCAGTAGGACCACAATGGGCTCAAGAGATACAATGAATTATGTTGTGGTCTGCAGTGGAATTTGTAGTCTATTATTGCTGTATGGGAGTGTACACCTCTAATAACCACTCACAACAAGGCCATGCTAAGTTTGTCTTACAGAGTGAAGGTGTCTAGATACAGTGCAACCTGTATTAGTGACCACCTGTATTGAAAGACCAGTTATGTCCCATTTCATTTTGCTGATAGCCCAAGGTGTCGATTTGTGGTAGTGCGATGCATCGCTTCCTTACAGTACATTTGTAAACGGGAATCGTCCATATTTTTCGTGGAGACTGGATTGATTGCAGATACGATTCCAACACTGTCCTTCATTTGTAACGCTGTGTAACAGGCTGAACATAGCTGAAATCAAAGCGTAATGGCCACTGCACTTTCGAGGCAATAATTGATAGTTAGGGGTGCACGAATCGTCGTATTTTCATGGTGACTGGATTGTTGCAGAGGCACTTCTTTTATATACTGTTTTTCACCTGTAGCGCTGTGCAACAGGCTGAATATAGCTGAAAGCGAAGCGTAATGCTCCTGCACTTTCCCATCATTAAACTAAGCGGCGCCACTATTGCACAACCTTTGATATAACTGATTGGTATGTCATATCATATCACCACCTTGTTATATCGATACTATATATGTATCGATATATCGTGGCAACACTAGTGGTGTGTATAGCTAGGAAAGTACTATATAGTCATGTGTATTTTGTATGCATGTATATTAAATACATGGTAAGTGGTGATTGCACCTGGGAGTGTGCACTGCTTGGATATGCCAAGTGCACAACACCCAGGATATTGCCACTAAGCATGTTAACAGTAAATGCAATGAGTTTTGATTGTCACAATTAAATGTCTGTACAAAGGGGTGCAGGGTGGGTTCATGGTGACATCTCTTCTGAAATCACTTTATACATCCTAAAGAATCACTGCACCAAATTTGGTGCTTTAATCCACTGTCACAATCAAATCCGTAAGGAACTAGATTATAAAGTGTGTGTCTGTGTCTGTCTGTCTGTGTGTTGTGTGTGTCTGTGTGTTTCTGTCCGTGTGTCTGTGTGTGTGATTGTGAGATCATCAGGTATAATATTACAACAAACTTTATAGGTCAGCCAGTAGCTATACTAAAACTTCTAAAAGTTGACCAATATTATACAGCACTAAGACTACGGACATTTGACAATCTGAATCTGGGGGCTGCCCCCAGACCCCTGCATTCAGAATTTACTTTCTAGTGGAAACTCCCTTTGAAAATCCTACCTGTTTCTTACAATTATCTTGGAACATTGTAATCAGTGACTGTTGTATTAGAGAGTATTGATCTAAGGAGCTCATGTGAGTGCTATGTTGCAGTTTGCAGTTTCCACTGACTGCTCTATTAGGGTGTATGGATCTACTTTCATGGAATTAAGCTCTATTTGAAATGTCCAACTAATATGCTAGCATTATGCTGGCATAACACTCCAGCCTATTATACTTTTACTATGCTGGCATATTTGCTACCCTTTACACTTGTCCCCTTGCCTCTACCCATTCCACCATAGAGACACTCCTGTAGTTGTATGATTGCTAAGTTGTCTATACTTATACATACATTTAATATTGAGTGGACAATGAAAAAAGAGTGATGTTAATAGTTCAATGCTCAATCCATAGGGGCTAGAGTCCCCCACTTTTATTTTAGAGGGGCCTAGCCCCTATATTTAGAAGATTACTATACTCTAATAGAGCAGTCAGATACTCTAATAGAGAAATTGTGTACTCAAGTTCAGATGCATACTCAATAAAATTTAGTCAGTCTATTTGCGAAATATTTTTTGGAGGTCGAGTTGTCAAGGTCGAAGCACTTGAGGAATGAGTACGCTGTTGGAGAAGAAAGACTAATGGCCTACCGTCAGGGTTCCAATATCTGCCAGAATAAGTTTACATGCCACTGTAGCTGCAAATTCAATACAATTAATTAATTATAGTGTCTAGCTAGTAGTCAAGGCTGACCTCCGTCCGTCACAGCTGGATATCCATCACAATTGCCCGTTCAATGTACAACAGGTACCTGTATATCAACTTTTATCTTATCTTACACGGCCATTTCTGGAGCACGAAATTATTTGCTGTACAGAAAAATTTGCTGGTAAAATATTTTCGTGGCTTTAGCTGTCTGCGAAAATATAACACATCAAATATATTTTAGAAAATTTTCCGATTTACGGTATGTAGAAAGCTTTACAAGGTGGATAATCTAAAGTGCTATATTACCTCGAAGTAGAAAATATTAAATCAATGTAGTGCAATAAAGTATATACAATTGCTCACTTCTTCTACACAGGGTCTCACTACCACTCCAGCTCCCATCACTCTGACAGATCCTAGTCTCACTACCAGTTAGCTCATAACCAGTGTTACATGTGAAACTACAAGTGTCCTCATAGGAAGAAACTCCATCATCTCCCAGTGAACAAGCAATTGCTCCATTATCAGGTTCAGTGTGTGATGGACAAGCAACTAGAAATATACAAAACCTCATTCACTCAATATCTTTAATCACTTAGTATTAGACACTCAACAATGACACGTACAAAGTTGCAAATGTTAGCAAAGTATCAAGGGGCATGTTGGTATTTCATGCAACCCAAGAAAGCTAGCACACTACACCAAGATATATTAACAGGAAGAAATAAACATCATGGGTAGTTTGATGATCCTTTATCCAAATTATTGAGCAGTGAAGCTACATAGCTATTCAGCAACATACATGCCAAAGTTTGTTTCATTTGTTTCTTCTTATTAAGAGGAGGTTTTTGGAGCCTAATTTTATATTTGTACACTTGATACAAAATATGGTATAAAATTTTAATAAACATAGTTTCAATTACAAACTGATGTCATCTGATTAGTGCAACTGAATAATGGCTAAATATTGTGACCATATTTCTTTCATGCAACTATTTACCCAGGCCACTGATGACTATGTATACAACTTTGTAATACTATAATGTGCCAATAAAATTGCCGTGTTCAATAAAGGAATGGCCTTAAAATTCAAAGCATCAATCCCTGTAGGTGGTCAAACACCTCCAACTTCTATTGCAGCACTTAAACTACTAAGGAAAAATGCCCAAAAAAATAAACAAAGTTCCGAAAGAATAAATAAAACCATCCCATACTTTATCCCCCGTTTTACCACCAAGGTATGTTTCCCTTGATATGTTGACTCTCTTATTACATCCCGCCACAAAACAATCATTATAAATACTATTATACTTAGTCCCACTACTAATCCCTCTATTCGATTATAATGAAAATATATTACCGCCCCCAATACTGTAAAAAAAAAAACCAAAACCCCCCAACAAATGGCCAAGGACTTGGGTTTACTAAATGATATGGCCTATAATATTTCATTCTAAATTCTTCACAAAATATTTTTAATATTGATTCCAAAATTAAACATAAATTTAATTTTGGATTCATAAATTGACACTTTGTATCAATTTATGAATCCCAAAAATGGATAGTTTTGAGATTCAAACAATGTAATTTTTTCGCCAGCACAAACCAGCCGTCATATATTCCTTGGAATCAACTTCATACCTCTGAGTTGTACTATACTTGATGTATTCCTCAGCATAGAACACAAACTCAAGTTCAAAATCTATTTTCACTTTATTGATCTTGTTGTTTGTGGCATTGCACAGAATTGTTTGTACTAGGAGTTCGTTTGACACCCAACATGTAAGGTTCTATACTCCTAGTGACTAAATGGTGCCAAGACTGGTATAACTTCAGGCAACACATTATGTACATGTAATAGTTATAACGCGAGCACTAGAGCTTTGCCTGATATGTATGCCCGACTGCCAGAGGGCCGCAGGCCCGAGGGCAGAGGGCATACATATCAGGAAAAGCCTGAATGCCCCGTGTTACAGCTAATATGTAACACTTCTCAGGCTGATAGCCTGTACAGGGCGATCAATCACCCAAGCCAATATGAGTGCAGCCACTGGATGTATTATATATGCATGCCTAAAATTTTCAATTATGGGTCAGCAGCTATTACGTTCTGGTTACGTTAGGTTATGATGAACGGACATATCCCAGATATATCACGGAGAATTTCACAGAGAATTTTGGTAATGTGAGTTTAATGTTTTAATCAGTGCTATTGAATCATTTATGGAAAAAATTACGAAGTTCACTAAGGGCCTAGATAGGTAAGCTAGCTTGTAAAGTGGTTACTCCGTGCAGAGTGGTAGCTTCGTGATGGGGGTGTGTCCATATTCAAATGCATGCGGAAACGATCAGTGAATAAGCTATAGCACTAGTCCTCACCGATTTTCAACTCATAGGATGGCGAGGATAACAAAACGTTCTCCATCTGAGTGGTTTTCATGGCAAAATCCAAGTTGTGCATCCTAATCACGTGAGTATTAATCGATTCCCACAATCGATTTCAGCCTCAATGTCTATATAATCACTGCCCAGTTGTAGCCCGGCTACATTTCATATGTAGCCCGGTTAGCTGGGCTACATACGAAATGTAGCCCGGGCGGCTCCTTTGATCTGAGGTGTGAAAGTGTTACATACAATAATTAATACCAAGAGTTAATAATAAGAGAGGAGAGTGTCTAACGCTGTATAGGCCTGTAATAGATGATTGCGCAGAAGTTAAACGGCTTCCTTTCCGTGTAACGTACAGGCTTCTAGTATTTGTTCGTTTCCTTACCGCAATTAGTTTGGCCGCACCGTGATGAATCCTCGAGAATATTCGAAGACTGAACTAAAGGCTGAGCTGTATGTACAGGGAACAGTGCTCCTTCAATTGAAGAATGCTCAAAGATAGGGTAACTTGGCGACGCAGTGAAAATTCGAAGCGATACTCCGCCTTTGGTTCAGTGTTTATTGGTTTCTCAGACGCTCTCCCCCAGAGTTATCTTCGAGGTTAACAGCCACACTTCTTTACGCAACAGAGCGATGCTCTTCGTGGTGAACTTGAACATCGAATTGAACGCACGCCCTTGTGTCTGGGATAGCCTTTGTGGTTAAATGCGAAAATATACTAGCCAGTCTGTCGTTACACGGAAAAGAAGCCGTTTAACTTCTGCGCAATCATCTGTTACAGGACTATACGGCATTAGACACTCTCCTCTCTACATTATTAACTCTTGTTAATACATATTCATATAAACATGTATTCATTGGAGATTAACAATTACGTAATTAATAGAATGCTTACACATTACCCACCTCTTCTACACATGGTATCACTACCACTCCAGCTCCCATCACTCTGACAGGTCCTAGTGTCACTACCAGTTAGCTCATAACCAGTGTTACATGTGAAACTACAAGTGTCTTCATAGGAAGGAACTCCATCATCTCCCAGTGAACAAGTCATCACTCCATTATTAGGATCAGTAAGTGGTGGGCAAGCAACTGCAAGTTCATACATGTACATAAGTGTACAATACAAAATATATAGTTGATGCTTTTATTGTCACATTCACCATATAATTGCTACACTAGATTGACATTAACATCATTGTTGCCATTTCTTATTGGTTGCCATCATTGATTCCACAACTGTTAAGGATGCAACTTTTTTTTACAAGTTGGCTGTTTTTGTATATGCAACAAACTATTTAGATTTTAGTGCACAAATGAATACCAGAATTGAGAATTTGAATGTTTGTATTAAAAACTGCTAATAATTAGTGATGCACCGATATCGATACTAGTATCGGTATCGGCCCTATTGTGGCGGTATCGGACTTGTATTGGTAAAGCTATAAATTCCCAATACCAGCCGATACTTTAGATGACGTCATTTAATTACTTATCAAGATGGCGACGTACATAGCGCATTGAACGGAGTTGAGCAAAAGCTGATATAAGCCATGAATTTATTAAAAGAAGCCAGCTACTAGCATTATTAGTACAGTGGAAACTGAAGTAAGCCACGAAATAAGATTCATTGAAGCCATAAACTATTATCTTCGCGTAATTGATAGCCACAAAACCAGCAAACTGCAGTTGATGGGATTAACAAATGAGTTTAGTAAGCTAAATCACATGTATTTTCTAGCAGTGAATTAGCAAGAAAATAAGCTCCCACATGAATATGGTAGTAGTGTGACGTGATGCATGGTATAAATAATGCTGTGTGGTGTGTATTAATTCCCTCTAGGCCATGTGTATGAACAGGTTGGCTGCGTTATTTATCACAATCCAAGATGGTGGAAGAAAAGATCGACTTTTTTATGGAGAAACTCAGTCAAAACCAGCAGGAGATGGATGCGAAGCTAACCTCAGCTATCGCCGAAGTAAAGCAAGAGGTGACGTCCACACAACTTGTGCAAGAAAGGACAGCACAGAAGCTATTGCGGAAAATCTCAGGACCGTCTTACCAGTTCCAGAAGAAGGGAAATGAGATGCAGTTCAAGTTCAACCAGGAAGTTGAAGAATCCATCGAGTCCACGAAGAAGGAGCTGGAGAAGATGGCACCCTCTGATTCCGGAGAGAGGGCTACACTGTCAAGGGCAACAGATTTGTTAGAGGAAAGTGCGTCTGCTCTGAAAACGCAGCAGAAGCACATTAAAGTGGCGGACCGCTCCAGATTTGGCTGGGGTACCGTCTGCCATTATCAGAGCGATCCCCTAGCGGACAATGAGGATGATGAGAAGCAGCCGCTCAGAAAAGGAGGCTGAGCATGAATTCTGAGAGTTTGAAGAGGCCAGCAAACGACGGCGAGGTGGTGGAAGAGGAGGCTGGAGATGGCGGCCTTACCCATATTCATTCTGGGATCCCCAGTGGGATACTGCTGGGCCCAGTTCAAGAACAGGCACAGCACCTACACCACCTCAGCCATTGATGTCCCTCACACCTCAGAGGCAGATCAGGCCAAAAGTCCTGGGGCCTTGTTTTACATGTGGGGCTTTTGGGCACCTAGCAGCAAGCTGCCCCCTTAAGGGAAAACAGTATCCTTTTGGTCAGCCTGTGGTAAGCAGTGCTGAAGTCACAAGTGTCATATCTGAGTATAGTGAATTAAGCATGTGTGTACAAGGTGTTGATAGTGGTACTGCTGAATCATGTGTGCCGTTACAATGTGTAAACGATTCTCAAAGCATGGTTGATGTTTGGGATACCTCTGAAGTAGTTGACACCTACCTCCCTGATGGCCTGTTAGTTGACATGGCAAGAATATGGGAGGCTGAAGTGCCTCCAACTTTGAACCGAATCTCAGATGTCCAAGGAAGGCTCAAACAAAAAATACAGTTTTGGCAAGAGGTCCTGCATGCCCCCCCCCCCCCCTCCCACCCTGGACTGTATAGAGAATGGTTACCGTTTGCCGTTAAAGTTTGTTCCCTCTCCTTATTCCCAACCTAACCACCAATCTTCACAGTTGCACGGTGAGTTTGTAAATGAGGCAGTAAAGAGTTTGATTTTGAACCGCTGTGTGATGAAAGTTCAGAGTAAGCCTGAGGTGTGTAGCCCATTGTCAGTTTTGTCAGTTGTGGGTAATCCAGAAGTTAAACTACGCCTGGTGTTTAACTTGAGGTACCTGAATCAGTTTTTGCATCCCAAAGTTTTAAGTATGAAGACCTGCGCATAGCAGCACTGATGTTTGAACAAGGTGAGCACCTATTTAAATTTGATCTCAAGTCTGGGTACCACCATGTGGATATTTGGCCCGAACACTGCAAATATCTGGGGTTCCGTTGGGATTTGCATGGCGTAGAGAATCATTATGTCTTCACAGTCCTTCCCTTTGGGTTGGCCACGGCCTGTTATCTATTCACAAAATTAATGAGACCATTAGTGAGGTACTGGCGTGGCAGAGGCCTAAAAGCTATTATTTACTTGGATGATGGAATTGTAGCAGCAAAAGGAAGAGCTGAGGCAACAGTCGAAAGTGCAAAAATTAAACAGGACCTAGAATCAGCTGGGATTATTGTTAATGTAGAGAAGTGTGTTTGGGAGCCATCCTGTAAAACAGAATGGCTTGGGTTTTACATCGATTTGGCCCTTGGTGAGTTTTCGGTACCAGCTGAAAAGATCTCCACTCTTTAAGCTAAGCTGTCTGAAGCCAAACAAAAGAGACTCCTCCCACCAAAGCAATTGGCCAGTATAATTGGCTAAATCACTTCAATGTCCCTTGCCTTAGGTTCGGTTGCCAGACTGATGACCAGAAGCTTGTATGCCGCCCTAAACAGCAGAGTCGCTTGGTGTCACCAAGTAAATTTTAACAGATGAAGCCTTACAAGAGATAGAATTCTGGCTCACTGAAATTTCAAACTTTAATGGGCAACAAATTTGGCCAAAACCATCAGCAGTCAGGGTTGTAAACTCAGATGCAAGTTCAACAGGCTATGGTGGGTATGTAGTGGAGCATGGAAATTGTAGTTGCTAATGGCCAGTGGTCCTCAGGGGATGCAGATAAGAGTTCAACATGGCGGGAATTGCGAGCAGTGAGGCTTGTGTTAGATGCCTTTCAGAAAAAGCTAATGAATGAACGGATTCGCTGGTTTTCCGATAACCAGAATGTAGTAAGAATAGTCCAATATGGAAGTAGGCAGGCTGCTCTCCAATCAGAAGCCCTGAGTATATTTGTAACCTGTTTAAGAAACAACATCAGGATTGAGCCAGAGTGGATTCCAAGGAGGAAGAAGATTCCAAGGAGGGAGAACGAGCTGGCCGATAACTACAGCCGTATAATAGACTATGATGACTACATGTTAAACCCTTCAGTTTTTCAGTAGTTAGACACCCTTTATGGTCCCCACATGGTGGATAGGTTTGCTAATCATGTAAATGCCCAGTTAGAAAGATTTAACTCAAGGTTCTGGGTCCCTGGCACAGATTCAGTGGACACGTTCACTTGTGACTGGGCTAAGGACAACAATTGGTGGTTTCCACCTATCTACCTAATCCCCCAAGTTATCAGACATGCCCAAAACTGCCGTGCGAAAGGTACTTTGTTAGTTCCTCAGTGGATATCATCCCCTTTCTGGCCTTTAATCTTTCCAAATGGGGTGGACCCAGCAGAGTTTGTGGTGGAGCACTTGATGCTGCCTAATAGTCCAGACTTAATTTTACCAGGCTGTGTAGGTACTAGCCTACTTAAAGGTCTTCCAAATACACCAGTATTAGCCCTTAGGTTAGAGTTCCACAAAAGTGACTAGAAAACACAGAATGGGTAAATAGTAAAAGTAAATGGTCACAGCGTGAGGCTGGTATGTATGACCAACATGCCCTGATGAGGTTTGCTATGTCAGATATTGTCTAACTTGATAAAGTAAATTATATGGTTGCTAAGTACTAATGTGGAATGATTTTAGGTCACAGCTGAAGCTGGTATGTATGACGACCTAGTCCTACTTACCCTGGTCACAGCAAGGGACTACTAGTTATGTCCTGTGTGTAAGATGGATGCAGGTTCCCAATTAACTGGGGTCACAGCAAGAAGCTGGTATTTATGACCCATAAGTACACCAGTCAGTTAATGTGACAGCAAAAAGCTGGAGTATGACCCAAAGGTGTAGACCCCCCTTACCTCCCACCGCCTGATGGTCACAGCAAGAGGGAACCATAACCCATAATTGATGAGTTTCCCATTCGGAAAAAGAATTAGCCTGTTAGGTATGACCAATAAGGACACTCCATTATCCTTGGCGACAGCAAAGAGGCTGGTGGGTATGACCTGTAAGGGTATGACTGTCGGTCGCGGCTGGAGGCTAATATGTGTTATGCTGTATGCCCTAACCTAAGTGTGTGCAGTTAGTGATGCAAGCCTCATAGCTACATAAGAGATATTAATTATTTCCTTTTTAATTTCCTCATTGTTTACTGCTATACTGTTACAGATGTCTTTAAGCAAGGAAGTTGGAAGCTACTAGACGAGCTGACACATCCCGATTTGAAGGACCTGGCCAGTAAGCTGCCTAACACCATCCTCCATAGCAGGGCAGACAGCACAGTCAAGAAGTACCTTGGTGCTTTCAGGAGGTGGAAGAGATGGGCGGCTTCTTACAAACTCTCACCGATCCCAGCTAGACCGCATGAGTTCGTTTTATATCTCCAACACCTGGGAGAGGAGACCAAATCTAAATCTGCTGTGGAGGAGGCTTGCAATGCACTGTCGTGGGCGCATTCATGCACGGGTTTGATTACCCCCTCATCCCACCCCTTAGTAAGAGCTACACTAGGAGGGCTTCAATGCAAACTGGCAAAGCCTGTTGTGAAGAAGGAGCCAATGACAGTGGATATGTTGGAGGCAATAGTTGCAGATGCAAATGGCTCTGGCACCCTCTCAGATCTAAGGCTGGCGACTGCTTGCTTACTTGGGTTTGCGGGTTCCTTCCGCTTTTAGGAGATAGTGGATTTAAGGGCATGTGACTGCACAATTGAAGGCAAAATGTTAAAAGTCTACATTGCCTCAAGCAAGAACGACCAGCTTCGTCAAGAGGATTAAGTGCTGATAGCCAGGACCAGATCCAGTACATGCCCTGTAGCTATGCTGGAGCGCTATATGGAAAAGACAGGCATAAGATGTAACGACCAGTGCTTCCTATTCCGTACAATTCAAAACACGAAGAATGGTGAGGTACTCAGACAGTCTGGTAAGATAAGTTATACCTGCATGAGTGACCTGTACAACAAGAAGCTAACCAGCTTAGGATTCTCAGCAGCAGAATTTGGACTCCACAGTTTGGGATCGGGAGGAGCTACTACTGCTGCCAATTCAGGAGTCCCAGATAGGCTGTTTAAGAGGCATGGAAGGTGGAAATCAGAAAATGCCAAAGATGGTTACGTCAAGGACAGTATAGAAAGCAGGCTGCAGGTCTCCAGGAAGTTGGGACTGTATCTTATTATCTACAGTTTTCTTTGTAGCTCTAAATTGTCACAAAAATAGCCAACCAGCAGTGGTGGTACAAACCCTAAGTGTTAATTGGTATGGGTAGTAATGTAAAGCATGCATCAAGTGTAAGCGTAGTAGTATGGTGTGGGAGATGTATTTTCTAGTATTTCAACGCAGTGAATTAGCAAGAAAATAAACTCCCACGTGAATATGGTAGTAGTGTCACGTGATGCATGGTATAAATAATGCTGTGTGGTGTGTATTAATTCACTCTAGGCCACGTGTGCGAACAGGTTGGATCCTTCCCCCCCACCCATTGAATTTTCCTTAGCTGTGGTCTCAGATAGATGTGGCATCTATAATTGGTGGCAGTTGTTTGACAATTGAATTTTATGCATACACAGCAGAGTGAGCAGTTTTTGTTTTTTTTTCCTGAGTGGTTTTAAAAAAAAAAGCCACCAGGTTTTTCCAAGGGTGTCCTGGGGCTGGATGCTCTGAATTTTTTTGTTAAATTTATTTTATGTTTGGCTAGCCCCCACTCTGCTCTTATGATCTTTGTAGCATAGAAGTAGTAATGGTATGTGTTGTGTTAATGGTTGTAAATCTTTCTAAGTTGTCACAAAAATAGCCAACCAGCAGTGGTGGCACAAACCCTATGTGTTAATTGGTATGGGTAGTAATGTAAAGCATGCATCAAGTGTAAGCGTAGTAGTATGGTGTGGGAGTAGCTGTTTCTTGTGAGAAATGCCTGTGGGGCAAAGTATCGGTATCGGATCAGTATCGGCCATTTCTGGTCTCAAATGTATCGGTATCGGATCGGTAGTGAAAAAGTGGTATCGGTGCATCACTACTAATAATTCAATTAAACCATCATTCAAATTCTCAATTTATTGTATTTGCTATGCTGTGTATAAGCACACATATGTACGTATATGAAACCACTAGGTGCCCTGAGGATGTGCTCTGCTTAAATCTGCCATTGCCACATCAATTAGAATGCTAACAATAATATATTATAATGAATACATCTAAACCTGGGATCACTTCAACTACACAACTACTACTACCTAGTTGCACTGTACATTTACTTCTTTATGTATTTAGGCTCCATTAGTCTAGAAACTATGGTACAGCGCTGCCTCGATTATCTGACTCCCTTGGAACCAACAGTTGTTCAGATAATCAAAAAGGTTTGGATAATCAAAGACCATTCATTTATATATGGAGCCCTGTTCAAATACTCTAATAGAACATACATCTTAGACAAAATACCCCAATAGAGCAGTCATTTCTACTGTTCAGATAACCAAGTGTTCGGACAATAGAGGTTCGGACAATCAAGGGAGCATTGTAAATGGCTAGCTGGCATAGTGGTGGCTCACTAGTTATAAATTCTGTGCTTTTAAAATTTAGGTTTTACTTTTATTTTGTATCACTAGAGTATCTAATTGAGTATCTCAATTACACATTTATTACACATATTTGGTTTATTTCTCTTTAGATATTACACTACACATGTGGGAACTGCTGGCATGCTTCACTAATGTATTTATCTTAGCATATTCATGTAGTGTTCATGAAAACACAAAGATGATACTGAGCTAGCTACCTCTGTGTCACAAGACATGAAACTCTGATAAGCAGACACACAGTCAGTAATTGTGCATTTAAGACTAAGGAACACATGCAGTTTTTACCAGAGGTGGACTATGTATAATATTTACAAGTTTAAAGGAAGATTAGAAATTTTAAGTTTGATTACGGATGATAGAAAAAAAAGTAGGGAAACAAGGGAGGTTACCTACACCTGCAGATATACTAGTGGACATTTAATCCCAAATTCAGTCTATACCCAAGACCAAAACTGAATTAGGGATTAAATGTTCACTAGTATATCTGCAGGTGTATGCGACCTCCTACTTTTTTTTCTATGATCCCTAATCGAACTTAAAATTTCTAATTTTTCTTAAACTTGTTTGTTTACTTTTTTTGTAACATTATTATGACTGGTGAACCCATGCATATTGCATCAAAAGAAAGGATGGCGCCAGAATTAATGTTCCATCTGAACGCGCACCCCAGCTTTCAAAAACTGTTTCAAAAGTGCAGTGGTCATTACGATTCGCTTTCAGCCTGCTACACAGTGCTACAGATGAAAAACAGTAGAAGAAGTGCCTCCACAACAATCCAGTCACCACGAAAATACAATGATTCGTGCGCCCCAAACTATCAATTACTGCCTCGAAAGTACAGCGGCCATTACACTTTGCTTTCAGCTATATTCAGCCCATTACACAGCATTACAAATGAAGAACAGTGTTAGAATCATCTCTGCAATCAGTCCAGTCACCACGGAAAATATGGACGATTACCATTTACAAATGTACTGTAGGGAAGCCATGCATCGTGCTACCGCGAATTGACACCTTGGGCTGTCAGCAAAAAGAAATGGGACACAAAGGAGGTCCATGATGCGTGGAGTGTACGTACTGTGGTATGCCAAAAGGCACGTCTCGGGACGAAGTGACATCAAACAGTGAAAATATCAAGCCCATAGCCTTAGCCGTTATCGAGTTACACTTGCCTGAAGGCATCAGGCAGGCAGGCGGGCAGGCAGGCAGGCGGGCAGGCAGGCAGGAAGGCAGGCAGGCAGGCAGTCAGTCAGTAGAAAATTCCATTGAAGAAGTTATTTTTTAAGTTTCGTAACAATTTATTGGAAGCCTTTAGGATCGTACCAAGAGTATATAATGGGGAGGGAGAGTATCGAACTATGCTATATGCTGTGAAAAATGAGTCCGTAAAGTCCTATGGCATCATTCAAACGACTGAGTGATTTGTGTTGATTGGCAACTAATTAAAAGCACAGTGGGCGCACTTTGTACATGTGACTACTGAGTGAAAGAACAGTGTACCCAAGAAAAGTATGGCACATTACACAGGGGAACTCGCCATACAAAGAGAAAGACAGAAACAGCTAACCTGGTAAACAAACATCGAGGTTTCATCATGGTCGAGCAAGGTCGATATTTTGATATTTCATCATGGTAGCAATTTTATCATGGTCACTATCCCATGCCACACCTCGACAGTTCTACTAGTTAAAGTGACACGTCTAGATGGAATTTCCGATTCTATACGTACCACCCGTTAAAACATTTAAGGTGTTAAATCTGAGCAATTAACAGCGGTCAGATTTACAAAAAGAAACAAAGGTATGTGGGTTACTTTACGGGCTCATTTTTCACAGCCTATAGCGCAGTTCGACACTCTCCCTCCCCATTGTATACTCTTGATCGTACTAAAGGCACTTTTGAGCTTGGTTATACCTAACCAATACTGCCAAGGTGCCAGGATGGAGTTGTGAAGCTGGTTTTCGGGACATTTTTTTTGGCTAGGAAAACCTAAATCTCCTTGATCCCTAATATACAGTATGTATGATTATTACAAGTACAAAAATTTGGAATTTTCAACTAGAGTAGGGACTGTAGCACATCAATACACAGTGCTGAACAAGTTGGAGTAGTGCACAATATTAAATCACAATAAAACAATAAGAAGTGTTATATCCCTACTGTGCATTTCTATTATGGTATCTTGAGCACAGTAGGGATATAACACTTCTTATTGTTTTATATACTGTGATTTAATATCGTGCAGTACTCCAACTTGTTTCGGTACTTTTTTATTGAAGTGCTATGGTCCCTACTCTAGTTGAGAATTCCAATTTTTTGTGTACTTGTTTAACTTTTTTCTTTAAATAATCATTAGGACTGGTGAACACACACACACATTTGCATCAAAAGAAAGAAATGGCACCGAGTGTCCCAGCTATCAATTATCATCTGAAAAGTGAAGTATCCAATATGCTTCATTGTCAGCTACATTACGAATCAAGAACTGTTCGAAAAGCACCTCTGCAATCAAAGTAGCCACTATGAAAAATACAGACAATTTCCATTACGAGGGAAGCCATCATGTGCTACCACCAAATTGACACTTTTCACTGTCAACAAAAATCAATGGGACACAAAGGAGGACACTGGTAAGTCCATGAAGAATGCATTGTACGTACTATGGTATGCCTAAAGGCATGTGTCCGGCTGAAGAGACGTTGAATAGTGAAAAAATCAAGTCCATAGTCTTAGCCATTATAGACTTACGCTTGTCTGTCAGTCAAATAGTCAGTCAATCACTAGAAAATTCCATTTAATTATCTTCAAATTCATAGCAACTTGTTGAAAGCGTTTCAGGTCAATCTGAATGCTAGGCTTATTTGGGCCTAACCAGTGAGTCTGGTATTCAGGTGACATGTTTCATGGGCCACACCCAAATCTTTGTGGTCCCTACTATACAGCACTATCGTATTGTATGATGTCATGATTGACTTACCATGGTGCACAGTAGTATAAATAATGTAATGTCAGAAAAGAAATACACATTGTAGTTTGTGCAAAAGTTTGTTCATGTTGATATTGTATCCATTGGGTGATGATATGCCAAAAGGCACCTGTTGGGTTGAAGTGATGTCGAACAGTGAAAAAATCAAACCCATACCTTAGTCATTATCGATTTACGCTTGTCTGAATGCATCAGTCCGACATTCAGTAGAACATTTCACTAAATAAAATTTCATAGCAACTTTTTGGAAGCTTTTCAGGTCATACTGAAGGTACTTGTATCATGTACTACATTGATTATTGTCTTTACTGAAAACACACAGAAGATGCTATACTGAGCTAGCTACCAGTCATAAAAACTGCTGGCAGTTCTGATGAACAGTCAGTGATTGTGCACTTATCAGCCCAGCTGGAGACACCTATAGAGCTGTGGTCAGCTATGTTGTGCATGCAATGGCTTCCCAGAGACAGTGTGGCACCATATCATGGCACCAACAAAAGGAATCATAAACCACAAGACTAGTTAGTACAGAATGAACATAAGTAAGAATGGAGGAAATAAGCTGTTGAAACAGTACAGAAGTATAAACAGAGCTGTTGTAACAAACTTCACATTGCAGCAAAGCTAGTTTACTGAGTCTTGATAGATTGCGTGGCCCGCCCAAGTACACTAATCACAACAAGAAAAAAACAACAGCTATAAGAGTGAGCCGTTGTGCACAGGTTAAGTTTCCTGGCTTATTTTGATTTAATACAACAGATTTGATTTAAAAATCTATGTACCTGAGCAAAGCAAACTCTTCATAGCACAACCTTTTATGGCTTCGTGCATAGAATGGCATCTGAGCAAGAAAACACAGCCCAGTTTGGGCTGTTCCAGCTTAAAACAAAGTCATGGACATGAGGAAGGATCAACTCAGCTAACATGACTATATAGTTTTTATCATGAAAGAGTTGAAAACTTTTGCTATACATCCCTGAAATAAAATAATAATATGAAAATGATCAAAATGGCACAAATTTCAGTTTTGTCTGAAAAATACACGTACTGTTTCCTTTTCACTTGATACTTACTAGTGGCTCATTGCAAATAACCACTAGAGGGTGTTTTGAGTTGAAGGATGCTTTCCAAGGTGGTTTTTGGCGTGCGTTCTATGTTTTTGCAAAAAAAAAAACATGGGCAGCCCCTATTATGAACCCACTATCATGGTTCATGATAGTATGAATTAAGGAAATATTGTACCAAGTTTGGTGCTTTATCAAAAAGTGAGCAATTTTTTTTCACTTAGCCACTCTACAATAGAAATATTTATCAAAAATCCAAGCTGTGAAAGTGTCCGGCTTTCAAGACTCCATGAATAAAATCAGTGAGTTCAAAACCAAGTTGTTATGATGATAAAGTCAAACAATTTTTAATGACAGCATGGGAATTCTTTTACAGGTATAACAGATATATGCAAAGTAGTATGGTCACTATATTATAGCTGCTTTTCAACCTGACTTGGAGACCATCAGTGTGACTGTTCTATTAGAGTGCCTCGATGGTGCACTTGACAAGTACTTGCTTCAGTTAGTTCTTCCCATGGTGCACCAGCACCAAAAGACATGGTAATTACACCCCTTGATGCATTACTTAGCTCACTCAAGATGAGCAGCAAGATTGAGATACTCTAATAAAGCAGCTCCCTTTTGAGTTTTCTCCCAGTCTAAATGAAACCTCATTATTGATAGTAAACATGTCTGATGACAAAGAATAATAATACAATACCATGTATGCAAATTCACTGTTTTCTCTCTGCATCTCAATAATTATATAACTCCACACAGTACCTTGAAAGAACTGGTTCATACTTGTCATTCTTGCCAAGTTACAATTATCACAAAACATTAGTGATGCAACAGTACTGATGCTAGCAATGGTATCGGCCCTATTTTGGCGGTATCGGACTTGTATCATTAAAGCCATAAATACCTGATGCCAACCAATACTTTCTAAGATGTCACAATTGCTTTACAAGATGGTGGCGTGCGTAGCGTGTTGAATGGAGTTTAGCAGATAATTCTTTGATACAGTATCTAGTATGATACAGTATCTAGTATGACACAGTGGAAATGGCAGCAAGCCACAAAATAAAATTCATGAAGCCATAAAGATAGTACCCTTGTGTTTGATGGATACAAAACTATCAACTGCAGTTATTGGGATTTGCAAATGTGTTAGTAAGCTGGTTCAGTCTATTGAAATTGCTTGTAAGTAATGCCTATGTGAAAGTATCAGTACCAGAACGGTATAAAAAAGTGGTATCAGTACATCACTACTATGAGGCATATAATAAAAACAAGATTTTACTTTTAGTGACAACCTATAATAACAAGAATTTTATGGCTATTATTTTGTTCCAAGTAAAATTCCAGATTCCCACTATACAGCAATGCAGTATTCTTGGTGTAACATGATTTGTGTGACCTAGCTGGACTTGAAAATGCTCTTTACAAAACTCTGGGTATTATCCAACTCATTGATGACAGAGACACCATTACTAAGTTACAACCGCTGGTACTGCTCTTTCTTAATATTGCACATGCGCATGCACCAAATTACTAGAATGCCTGAACTCCAATACAGCCAGTTTGATGCGGTATACTCTCAACAATTTTAGCAATAACTAATAGTGAATGAACCCATAACTAGCTAGTTACTCTCTTGAGTGGGCAGTGCAAGACTAAGTAGCTACATGATAAGAATAGGTATTGTCCCACCACTGAAGCCTGAAGATCCTGTATCAAGTACCTTAGTAATAGAGAAGTCAAACTCTGAGCTATGCTACTAAAGCACACTAATGGTACGTGTGTTTCACAATCATATAAGAAATTAGTGCATACATATCTTCATGATTTATAAGAAGAGCAGTTATAGCTCAGTAATAGGGTCACCTGCATCACAAGAGATATAGTACGTTCGCGTTGAGCTGAACCCTCAAAAACGATTAATAACTTACGATTGCTACATCGCATGGGCCTCCTGTATTGCTCGATACGTAGCGCTTCTCGATCCGCTAAAAATATATTAAAAGCGCTTCATTCGAATGTAAGACACTCCAGTTATGACACTGTAAAGTTTCGCCATACATTTTCAATGGGGAAGCCTCTAAAGCGCGGCCCTTTGATGGTCATGTTGACACATGTTTGTGGCGAAGCCAGACGTCACACACCCGCCCTCAACACGCATGATTTCACCATCCGTTATGAAAGAGGCTGTAATACACTTTTACAAGAAAAATAAAACAGATTTTGTGTGTGTAAAATAAGTAGAAGAGCTGGGGCCACTGTTGTACTATTTAGAAGATAAGTGGCCTGCTTATATTCAGATAAAAAACTTCTTCAGCCTCAAAAGAGAAAAAAACCAAATTATAACAGCTCAAAATCTGTTATTCAGCATTGGTGTTCCTGCAAGTGAGCCAAACAACATGTATTTTATTTCACATTCACCACAGCTGACTATCGTCTTTTGTTCCCATTTAGTCAATTTGTCATTTTAATCCTTTTCTCATCACTTCGCCACACATGTACACAGCTTTTACAGCCAGCATTTTGTTTTTGAAGTTACATTCCCAAAAAACTCTAAAATTTTCAACAAATGAAATAATACTGTTTGTATGAATTTGGGCTGATAGTACCTGTAGTGACTTCCAAACACCCCTGCACTGATTTCATATACAAGGGATGGTATGTTCAACTTCTGCTAGCACAATAAAGCAATGGTATTTTTTTATTAAAGTGCACACACACTTCATCTGTATTTTCATGTACTTCACAGAGTTTAATCCCAGCTACCCGATGACTCCTGGGGAACAAAATCAAGTTGTAGCACCAATGCTGCAAATATCAAACAATCTTACATCAGCTGAAGTAAGCCCAGAAGAAGACTTGGTCCCGTTGCTGCTAGTGGAAGATTCATTAATACCACCATCACCATCTTCACTATCACTGCTGATTTGGATGAGGAATTGCTCTAGAAGTTTTTCATTACCCAAGTCTCATCCAAATACACAACTGGTCTTCCTTCAGTTCTTTTGCACCTCGTTCGTCTTTAATATTTATGATACTGATGGACTGTGCAGGGCTGCTCATAGCATACCCTGCATATACGTGTAGTGACATTAAAGCACAAACAGTTTCAATTCTAACCTCTTGTCATTAATCGTCTTGTACTTAAATCCCATATCACTCAACACTCTTTAAAGCAATGTTCTACCCCCAAAGAAAACACCATCATTCTTAAGTTTGGCCTAAGACGGAGTACGTGACAAAGTTCCAGGTTTCAAAATTTAACTTACCAAAATCTTTGAGAGCAATACATTTCCTTCCTTCCGTACAATGAATGGATCTTGTCTGACAGTATCTGGGTCAAAACTGTCTGCATCAACATGTGGACTCGTGAACATTTGTACCTGACGATTACAATTGAGCGGGCTTGTGCAAAGTGCATTTTGTACCTTTTTCTTGGCGTAAATAAACCACCTTTCTTGCGGTGCTCCATTCTAATAGATGTCCTTGAAATTCCTGCGTGGCGTAATGTATGCCAAAACCCAGCAAAGAAGACATTACATACAATACCGGTGGCCTTCGAGATTCTCTCCGTGATGTTGATAGAAATTTTACATTTCTTCGCTTCTTGCTTAAAGTACTCCCATAGTTTCATAAGTAGATACTTCGCTTGGCTGTTTAACTTCTTTCCAAGGGGGGTTCGCTCCGCACTCGCTGACGGTGCACTGGACGCCATATTCACAACAATTAAGTGCGCGCCCGTAACATGGGCTTACGAATAAATGCGTCATAAACATTATGTTTAAAGCCTTTGATCTTGTATGGTTTCTTAATCAACAACCTAGGATTCAGCTCAACGCGAACGTACTATAGTTGGAGATAAAAACCTGTTTCAAGCCTGCAAGTCCAGTCCACAAAACACATTATATACCAATATTCTCACCTGAAAATGTCACACTATATATCAACACTATCACGATATAGATGAGCTCCATATCTGTAGCACCTGTAATGTGTACATGTCCATGTAATGGAAGTGATAATGAAACAGCATAATAGATAATAGGGATACATTAATGCTACAGTGTACAGCAGATTATAAGCTATACAAATCTTGTTTTAGACTTTGCGATTTTTTCATTGTACCTCTGTTGTAATCGTCAAAGAACAACAGTACAGTATCTATCCAAACTTAACTATAGATATTAACATAATATAAGTGTAGAAGTCTACAAGGGTACATTGTCAACTTGATAACTATGCAGCAGATATTTTGAACAAGCTATAATGACACTGACTACACTAAAATTCAATCATGTGATAAATAATGCAAATTGCACTTTGCCACAAATGAGCAAGTTGATGTATAGATTTATTTAAACATGCTATGTACTCATCAATAACACCAATGCATGACCCTTCACAGCTGCAGGATGTAAGCATCAAGGCTGAAGACCTGCATACTAACCTGTTACCACAGGTATGTCCCTATAAGTATAAGGCAGCTTGGAGTTGGAGAAAAATTTCTACTACACTTGATTTACATATATACTATACAGTGGAACCTCAGTTATCCGGACCCCACTTATCCAGATTCTCGGTTAACCGACCTATGGAAATGACTGCTCTATTAGAGTAGTGACTGTTTTATTACGGTAGTTGAAATACTGTTTCTAAAAAATTTCTTTATGCTATTTTAAGGTTATTTATGCACAGTACAAACTTTTCGGACTTATGGACCACCCCTGGCCCCAAGGGGTTTCAGATAACAGAGGTTCCACTGTAATTCCAGTGTTAGTCTCTACCACAGTAGTTTAGGCACTTGTATATAGCTAGGTAGTGGAACAATAATGTATAGCACTTACACTACTGCCCCTTGTTCGTATACATGATAGGGTAATAAAATCAAGCAGTGTTTAATTTTAAAGAAATATCAGTTGTCAAATCCTCTCTAAGGAACCTACCCAAAGAATCTACCCAAAGAATCAGTGGTGAAGCATTGTTACGGGAGTGATTGTAGGGCTATAAGGACACATAAGCTGATCGAAGTGTTAGTTCCTCATCCACCATACTAATTCAGATATTCAATTCACTTTTATATTAACCAGACAGCTGAATTAGATATCTCACATGACTCAGAATGCAACTTTTCTAACTAGCCACTAACTAGAAAGGCTGCACACAGTCAACCACACATGGGCATCAAATTTTGCAAGAAAATGGTAAAGAGGGCAGGGATGAGAAATTGATAAATAAGGTCATGTTATTTCATGTGAACTAATTTGTAAACCGATCACCACCAGGCCAAAACAAATGGGATTCCCATGCAAATTATTGGTCAGGCTCCAGCTGGATAAGTTCCACCATGAGAAATATTAGTTAACAAAACCATACATGGGCAGTCCATTTCCTGCTCTTTGTTCCCAACTTGCAATACATTAATTGGTTGGTGGCTGTTTGAAACAATTCATTCGAGCGCATGTGCAAGTAAAACAGGTGTACCGTGTAATGCACCTATCAATGTAATGTCCGACTACCACTAATACAGGCTGAGGGTGGGGGAAGGTTGGGAATGGTGGGGGAATTGATCGCTAAATTTCCCTGACATAGTGGGGATTCGTCTTCACTAAAGAAATTCACTCAGACAGCAAAGGCGTGTGCTTTCAGTTTAGGAAGGAGTGTCCCGGGTGCTAGCTATTACTTTAATACTAGAATCCACTCGAACTAACTCATCACTAGACTAACGCCAACGACCGCACAAATCCCCTCCTAGCCCCAGTATTCCAGGGGGTTGTAGGTCGAGACTTGGTCGGGGTTTGCATCGCTAGTACTTCCCAGTAGGTGGGGAATTGTAATTTTCAGTGATGCAAATCCCCACCTTCCCCCGGGCCACCTCAGCCCGTGTTAGTGGTATAGTCGGGGATTACATTGATAGGTGCATAACCACGGGGAAAAACAGCGTTCACCTCGGCGTTGTAACTTGGATACACCGCTATTGTGTAGCAGCATAGATATATACGTAACATGGTAGCAGCCATTCGCGCCTTTTTTTTTACATGCAGGAAGTGTGGAATAAGCTCGCTGACTTTGCACACACGAACACGCACGCACAAAAACATAGAATATAACATCACATGTTTGTTTACCTTTTACTCAACCATGTAAGTCTCCTTCGTTCACTTCGGTGTCCAAACTAACACAGCAAGCGCCAAGGGAAACACAGTCTGAGGAAAACAGGTGCAGGTTGCCACGAAATCACGTTTGCTGCCTCATGTTGCCACGGTTACGATAAATAATAGATACACTATCCGTCCAACCATATAGATACAGTATACCAACGTAAACTAAAGGACTCAGTATCATTAGAATCAAGTTGTAGGACATAGAATCAGTGGAATAGATAGATTGTTACTTGGATGCAACCCAGGTCAATTTTCCTTTATTTTACGTGCTGCCTCTGACACTCTTCCAACAGCAGTTAATTTACAATGTTGGCACATTCAATGTAGTGCAAAGTGTACTTTGTGTGGTAGTGGTCAGCCTACAACAGCTCATGTATTGGGTGGCTGTCCCGGTCACGGCTTTGTCACAGGGTCGCTTTACTTACCATCGCAATAATCGGGTCTTGCATTGTTTGGCCACAGAACTGCCCAAGTGTTTCACAGGATCATCTGTGATATCAATATATGCTGGTTTACCTGGAATGCGGGCAAGTGATTGTCCCCAATCAACAATTCCTCCTTTCTTACTTATTACACCATATCGGCCTGATCTAGTTATTTTTAACAAGAGTAACAACTCAGTGGCTATGCTGGAGCTAACTTGTCCATTGGACTCAGTTCAAAACCTTGAGTCTGCAATGAAACATAAACAAGGGGAAAGGAATACCAAGAAATACAGCCTGAGTTTGATCGACTGGGAGTTCGCTGTTTTTTACAGCACAATTGAGCTAGCTAAGTGCATTAGGTCACTACCTATCACCTTCTTTGTCATCCCTTCAAAACTGTATTAATTTTGTTGATAAGACCATCATGATATTCAAGTCAAGCTTCAGGAGAATTTTTGACTTGGCAGCTTCAATATCTATCTCCACTTCCAGAAGAATATTTTTGGCTAAGGATTGCTCTGAATGGACCCTTGAATGTTGACACTTGATTAATTATACGTATATAATATTATATTTTTGTAATTTTCCTTGCCAGACCCACTCTTGGGGCATAGTCCCATGAGTGGCAGTGTGTTCCCGAGGACTCACCTCACATTATTGCTGTTGTAACACTCAATTTTCATCAATAGAACGATGGTCTTTCCTGATTATGGACTTTATCCACAATGACGTCACAAACTCAAACTATTTATTGCTATCAGAGAATCTCAGCTATACATTTGCTTTATTGAAAATTGGCATTTACGAAGATGCTCACATTTGTTGCTTAGAGGTTGATATCTCCTTCCCTAGCTGAAATATGATCGATCAAAACAATTTCTCCATAGGTACCTGTACATTAGTCCCCTAAATAATGCAGCCTCGAACGCATTTGCTCAGCTGGCCGCCTTTCCTGTATAGATACAGCAATGCTATGAACAAAGGAAAGGTAGCCAAACTCAAACTATTTATTGCTATCAGAGAATCTATACCCTTTGCTTTATTGAGAATCAATTTTAGTGGCATTTGAAGATGCTCACAGAACTTAAAACCTAGCTAGCAGCATCACATAGTTCTAATTAATACTTTAACAATAATAATGTATTATCATAATTTTACAACTTGCATACCTCACACATAGTCGCACCATGATATCATTGGAGTAGTGCACAATATTAAATCACAATAAAACAATAAGAAGTGTTATATCCCTACTGTGCATTTCTGTTGTGGTATCTTGAACACAGTAGGGATATAACACACTTCTTATTGTTTTACTGTGATTTAATATCGTGCACTACTCCAGCTTGTTTCAGTACTTTTTATCAATGTGCTATAGTCCCTATTCTATATAGTTGAAAAATTTTTTGTGTACTTGTAGATATAATTGCAGCATCAAAGTCATCACTATTGCCTTTCCACGTGACTTAAATTATAAAAAGCTAGCTAGAAATATTATACCTTGCAATTGGATGACATTCATTATTCTAGGAAGAAGGAAACTAGCCATGACCTGCAGCTGGTGATGTCTTCCACTGCAGTCATACCGGTGGCCAAACTTTAATGCCCTAGATGTGTAATGCATGGCTTTCTTGCGCTTGTGCACATACTTATATATTATATGTTTACCATAATTCACTTTATTTCGTGCAAAATATTTTCGTATAAAAATTTTTCATGTAAAACATTTTCATATGATTTACATGAATGACTGCTCTATTAGAGTAGTTCTATCTTGTGTATAAAAAGTCGTGTAAGAAAGTTTTGCATACGAAAATTATTTTACAATGAAAATAAAAGCACAAGAACTGCAATTCTGCAGTTTGCAATGCATAACCAATTGCATAATATCTAAGTCTAATCGTTGGATGACCTGTGTCAAATATGCTCAAAATTTTTCCCAAAATACTTCAGCAATTTCCTAAATTGTTGCTATTATTATTATTATCAATTTCTCCGAAGAAGGGTAACACAAAAGGCTAGACAGCCTGTACTATTATGTTCTTTGGTGTTCCCATTATGCTTGGATTATGCTCTTACGTTAACAAAATTTCTATAATCTTAGAACATTTTAATCAGTGATTTTTCTGATAGAGTACAAAATGACTATTCTTAAGGGGTATATCATAGTTCCATAGTTTGAAATATCCACCTAATTGTACCACTTTTACACCTCACTATTAAAAGTAAGAGAAGGTGGATAAATGCCATGTAATATGTAGTTCAACTATCAGTGTTCAAGAAATGCATTAATGAGAAATGGGGGTAGTATATGTAATAAACCCCACCAAGAGTAGGGTATCGTTGTTATCAATCTGGGGCCAAGGCAAAGCCCGAAGCCAAAGTGTCGATAACAAAGATATCCTATGACATTTTAACTGGCATTTATCCCACATGCACCTTGAAGCACATGACTCACAAACAATGTGACAATTGTTGAAATAGAGGTGTAAATTACAGTGATATCAGTATATATATGTAATAGGACAGATGGCTGTGGTATTCAGGATTAATAGTGCCAGCATTGTAACAGGAAGGAGTAAATAGTGTGAGACAAAGCTAAAATGTGAGAACTATTAATCCTGAATACCACAGCCATCTGTCCTATTACAAATTAATCTGACGACCATAGCAACTGTTACATGAGCTAAGTATCATAAATATCAAATTAAAGACAAGTTGATTTACACATTCAGTTGGATGATCAAAGAAAACATGAAACCATAGTGTATCCTAAAACCAAAAGCACAGCAAAAAAAACAAACAGCATAACAAAAAACTAAAAGCACAGCTAAAATTATGGCTAACTTGAATGCATGTTATAACAAGTATAATCTGACAAGTGAATGTGTTACAATATGATACTCTCAATAGTACCTTCACGTATTATTTTGAAATATGTCAAGTGAATAGCCAATAGAATTAGTATTACAGTTGCTTGTCAAGGTTTCTTAACAAAATCTGGAATACTACTCTGATTGGCTAAAATATTGTGGTGTATTCCATTGGAAGTACATGTCTGACTTGACAACTAGTGTTACCATAGTGATAAATGCCCCCAACAATATGGTTGCTAGGAAACCATTGCTATGATTAACATCACTTTGGGACCATAGCAACAGTTGCTAAGTGTGATTGGTTTTTTGCAGTGGTGATTTCTTGAATTTCTGTTTGGATAGGGTCAAACTAAGTATTCAGCAATCTTCAGAAATAACTCACCAGGTCATTTCTGACAATGACCTGGTGAGTTATACCTATCCTCACTGCTACTATATCTTGGCTGATTACCTCACTTAATTTCTGCTTTATAAATGAAAACTCTTGATCGATCTACCAATGAAGTTTTAGATTGTTTTACTACATTCTATGTGTGTTCTATTAGAGTCCTCAAAAAAATGTGCACTCTATTTAGAGTACATATTACAATAATATTACCAAACACAATACATCTATAAGTCTGTCTACTATCATCATTGTGTCTACATAGATAAGAAGAAATGTAAAACCCATAAGCTGGTTTTAGGGCCTTACAAGGTACAAAAATGAAATCCACACAAAATGGCCGAGCTGCGAAAATATGGTTCAGCCTTAAAAAAACCTAGGTGAAACCATTGTGAAATCAAAGGTGGGGGCCAAGAAATGATGTTAATGCTAATAAATTTTAATTAATAATGGTTGCATTATTAAAATTTACCATAAACATTATTGCAGCCATTTCTTGGCTGCCACCTTTGATTTCACAGCTTTTCACCTAGGTTTTTAAAGCCGAACCATTTTTCACAGCTTGGCTGTTTTTTGTGCAGTTAAGGTTCATGAAATCACAATGAAAATATACAGAACACCATACCCTGTAAGCATGTAACTACTACATGTACAGAATAACAATTTCACAAGCACTACAGAGCTGTGTTGAGTAGTAAACAGTGTTGAACAGTCAAAGACTTTTTGAACTTGACTTGACAATTTTACAAGGACTAACTAGTGGAAAAACTCCTTAGCTCAAAGTCTCCAACTTAGCATGCTGTTGACTACTATCAAGGGTTAGGAATACTAAAGACCAAACTATATGTACCTATGCAATTCAGTATCAATTCTATGTGCTCATAATATGAAAGTTTATATGAATCCATACAGTATATACATAACTAAGTTTTTAAAGCCTGCCTGCATATACGTATTTACACAATAATAATTGTGGTGTACTTATACATTGTTCCTGTATGTTGTCTGCAAGTCATAATAAAGATTGTTAGCAACCTCCAAGGGAGCTCCTAACTTCGCAGCGTCTTCACCAGCAATCTCTCTGTCCTCATCAGACCAGCCCAACAAGTAGCTAGATTACCAGTCAACAGCTGTATGATCTGCCCAGATTGTGGCCTTGCTTTGGGTTCAGGATTCCTGCATGAAAAAGTAGACAGCCTTATGTAGTATCTAAACAATTAAATATACTGCATAAAGAAAGAGAAACATTTTTGCTGTAAAAAAACTATTTCTACTCCTAACACAATATTAAATACCAACACTTGATCATCACTCGGTATATAGCTCTGGGACAACCAGGAGATGGTGGGAGTCTGTATCCAGTATCAACTTTCCGCAGTGTCTACAGAGATAATTATGAATAAATTGCGCTTTCTTCCATCTCAATGAAATGGTTGACATCCCAAACTCCATATTTCATACAGTACACATTCATAACTCCACACATCACTCTGGACTGAATATTTCCTATAATTTAATGCCTGAATTGAAAAACCAGTGAAAGAGCTATTGTTTGCACAGCAATAAAAACTACTACCTCAGGAGCAGCCCATTTTACTGGTATCTTCCCTCCTGATGTGATGTAGTAGTTTTCAATAAGTAAATTACGAGACATTCCAAAATCAGCAATCTTTAATGTGGAGATTTTGTATGTAGGCAAACAATTCTTTTAGCTACACAATTTAGCTAGCTTACCTTGCATGAAAAAGTTTGAGACACAAGAATATTTCTTGCTGCAAAGTCTCTGTGAATAAAATGTTTACCAATAAGGTAAGCCATTCCTGCTGCAATCTCCTTGCAGAACTTCAACAGAAGTAATGGTATCTTTACAAGAACAGTGGACACACTCCTACATCATTAAAACATTGCATCCGATTAAAGTTTAATGTATGCATTTACTAACACTTGTCTCAGTTCCATTACTACACTTTTCAGGTCTCCATTGAGCACATACTCCAGTACAATCGTGACAGGTTCATCTGTCACTACACCATGAAGCTTGACCACATTCTCATGGTCAAACTGGCACATTATGGCAGCCTCTTGGAGGAATCGTACTCTATCCTTAGCACTAACATTCCCATTCAAAGTTTTCACAGCAACTTCCACTTTCTTGTGTAAGGTAGGCTTCCACATGGCATGAGAAGCTGCTCCAAATTCTCCAGTACCTAGTTTTTCACAAATCCTATATTTTAGAAAACTAAATATTCCTTATGCAGCTCTTATATAAACAATTAGTTTTCTTATGCAATTAAATTAGTGTCACCATACACATGCACAAGCTTAGTATAGTGTATATATCAATAGTTACTACAACTATTATATGTATACTTACTATTTTACATGGGAAGGATCAAAAGTGCCAATGTGTAATGTATTTTCCATACAGCATACTGTATCCCCATCACTAAATGCTAAGATTCTGCCTGTCACCTTGAATGCTTGCCAGTCTGCTGAACACAGTCAAAAGTTTAAAATAAAAAAAACTCATTCCATTACATTTTATATAGCAAACTCTTGCACATGTACCTTTAAGGATTCTGTTTGTGTCTTACTTTCATCTCCAATTCTAGTCATCACCTTCTTCATGCAAGGAAAGCTGATATCAACACCTTTTTACAAGTGTATACATTGATGTCACAAAATATATTTTAAGGGCTTATGCTACTTTAAGAGGAAACAAAGAGCTGTACTTTATATAACAATTAGTCCCACTAGAGTACAGTTTTAATTTGGCTGCACGCGTCATTTCAGGGGGATTCCTACTTAAACAGTACTATACCGTACTGTTTGATAATCTAGGACATATCTTTTTCAGAAGCTCACTGAAGATCAGCAACAAGATTGAGATATTCTAATAAACCAGTCACTAATACAGCAGTCATATGCATGTGGTGGTGTGTTCTGATTGTTTAATGGGACATAGTCTATTACGATCATTTTATAAAGCCAGCTTAGCTGCTACCCATACAGTTTGCTAAGTACCTCAAATAGTTTTGTGGTGTTCAATACAGAAAATTATTAACATCTTGGTATGGTTTCCTGGCATCAAGGAGAAGATGACCATTTATTTTAAGATAAAAAGAATGGAATAGCTCATCCCACCCATGAATTTGCTGTTGCAGCATAAAATTGTGGTTGTGTACTGCTCCGTTACACCTCTAGCCTTGCAACTGTGGTCAGGCAGTGAGGAAGTGGTAGGAAGACAAGTTCTATATCTGGCCACCTGTAAGTGTTTTCTTGTTTTTAATGCTGTATTTGATGTTGAATGGATCTATAAAGGTGATTTTTGTCACATATGATATTTCTATGAAGATTTTTAGACATATAATATTTAGTGGCGTTTGTTGCTGTAGCACAACTAAACAGTACTACCATACTGTTTGATAGAGAAGTAACATGTGTAAACTATAATAAAAAGTACAGTGGAACCGAACTAATTGGGGGAAGGGTGTTCATATAATTGAATAGTATGTAAAAAAATCGAATTTTGCATACATTTATATATAGATATACAGCTTTGCTCAAATACTCTAATACAGCATACACTTGTTGACAAAATACTCTAATTGAGAAGTCAACTTTACATTCAGATAATCGAGTATTCGGTTAATTGGTATTTGGATCAAAGTTCCACTGTAGTCTAGTAAAATGATGTAGGATGCATGTAAAAAACTTGTCAAATCAGAAACATGATAGAAAGTGTGTGTTACTGATGACCTATCATGGTTCAGTTTGGACAGAACATAATTCCATTACATAAGCATGAAACATTCCAGACCTTCAGCAGTTGTACTGTAAAGCCTTAATAAATAAACTATTATCCATTTGGTTCCACATGGGGTACTTTGAGATAATAAGTCACTCTCTAGAGTTCCTTGGATACATATACATGAAATTGACAATGAGAAAACATCTTGACCACCTGGCAGACTCCTGTAAGCGTTCGAGCGTTAATCGGATGGCTGCGGGTTCGAGGCTGCCCAGGTCCAGTCACGAATTTTTTCTTCTTTCTCCACCTTTTTCAAACACACTGTAGGACCAGGTGTCCTACAGACCTACAGCACTTGTGCTGTAAAGCTTTAATAAAAAAATCTGTAGTTTCTATTCTAACCATTGTCAAATTCCTTTGTCACAAGACCATAAAACGTCACAAACCATAGTTGGTTTGTTGCTGCTGGTACCAGAGTTTAGCCAAACTAGATTCTTTTAAGTCTATACTTTTAGTTCAATGATGTGATGTGTCACTAGTACATTGACATCAGGGTATGTAGGCATGGAATACTAATTATGCTATAATGCTTATTAAAAACAGATCTCTTATACTGGCTTTCATGGTGGCTGTTACAAGTAGCTTGTGGACATCTGTAACTAGTTTGTCTTGCTGTCTTGCCATATAGTTATATTCATGACTTGTCCACCAATAAAATATTAATGACATCTTATAAATTGAGCATGTAACAAAACCACTAACAGGGTAGACTGCTAATCACATTAAGGAAATGTTGCAGGGAAGGAATTCAATAATGGTTGAAACACACCCCTTTCGCCTTACAGTGCTTATAGGTTACAACAATGATTTTTCCATTCAGGAGCAAAACATGCATAAGAATTAACTACACTTGTTATAAAATGGAACATAAAAAGGGTCTTAATATCTGACTTAGAGCTACTTGGCTACATAGCTACTATAGGGAGAAAGATGGTAAAAGAGGTGCAATTGTCACTGATAATTTAGGTACAATGACTGAAATAGGGATTGAATACAAACTAATATAACTGTAGGTAGATGGCCTCCCTGTTTTATTTATTTTAATTTTATGATCATCACTGACATTTAAATTCAAAATTCCTTATACTTTAAAATCATTTTAGCTATGTAGCATAATTATGACTAGTGAAAACATGCATGCCATATCAAAGAGAAGAATGGTGATAAATATATCAGAAAATTTGTTGTACATAACACTGCCTGTCCGTCCTGACCATCATTTACTATCAAGTAATGGTTCTGCCTAAGTTTCAATTAGCAATAACTGTGCCTTGGTTGGACCTCACTGGCTACGGTACTACCACTGCACAAGGCTATTAGCATCAAGCACAAAAAATAGCACAAGAAGTGCTTCTGTAATCACTACAAATGTACAAGTGTGGTACAAAAATTGTGTATAATTATCCATGATAACAAGCCATGCATGGGTGCATTACTTGCAAATCAACACCTTCATGCAAGTGGAGAGGAAGAAATGAGAGACATACAAAACAGAATTAAAGGTAAGTCCATGATGCATTAATTGTAGTTGTTGCAATAGTCATAGGGGCACGTCTTATACCCAAATAATATTGAGCAGTGAAGAAATCCAGACTGCAGCATTAACCATCACTGAATTCTGCTTGGCTGAAGGCACAGGTCAGGTAGTAACAGAATAAAACATTTTAAAATTAAATTCTGCAAACACTTGCTGCATGTCACACTTGCTGCATATTTGGACTACTACCATGTAATCGTGAATATTTTACAAAAAAAAATCCTTCAAGATCGAAGTGTTAAGAATTGTAAAGTTATAGTAGGGATCAATACAATAAAAAGTGTTTAAACAAAAGGGATCGTCACCTGAAGTGCAAATTTAATTGGCACTTCTTGCCCCATGGCTAAAGTAGATCTGCACTGCAGGGGATAATTCCTAACACTTTTCATTGTACTAGCTTTTAAAATTCCTACACTTTTCTTTCATAACATAATTCATTATTAGTGACTTTCTATAACATCGTATTATGCCAAAAAGCCCCTGTCAAGCTGAACCGACATCTAATAGTAAAAATATCAAGCCTGCATATAGGACGTCAGGCCATGCAGTATACAAATTACATTAAAAATTGATTTTGTTACAACTTATCAAAACACACAGTAGTGTGTCGTGCGGCCCAAGAAACCGGCGCGCCACACCGTGAGTATATTTACAGGAAGAAAGTAAACGCGATTTTCACATCTTTGTAGCTCCGTGATTCCTTATCCGATTGAAACCAAAGTTGCTGCAGAAGTGTCGGCTAGGTAGGGGAGTCCACATTCCAAATTTGAAGAAACTCGCTCCAGCCATTTCCGAGATACCAGCGGCCAAAGTTTGGGTTTTTTTTCTTCGCTTTTTTTTTCTTCTACTTCTTTTCGCACACTTTGCAAAATCCGCCATAAAACGCGAATTCGTGCTCCAATTGGGCTGAAATTTGGTACACTTAAAGGGCTCATTAAGGCGAATCTCAGTACCACGTTTAGTAGGAATCCGATGAACATTCACAGAGTTATGACCAATTATTTGCATAGAATAAGGTCGAAGGTCTGTCACGCCCACAGGGTAAACCGCTTGAAGGAATGAGCTGAAAATTGCTATGTAGATGGAGTAACTATCGTAGGAGTGCCTTTTTGTGGTTTGAAAGGAATCTAGTTAAAGGCCATCGAGATATGACACAAAACCCAACCTGTGTCACAATTACACGATCGATTTTTATGAATAAAAAAACTATTAGTTTTCATGCCTACCAGGCAAACCGCTTAGAGCAGTGTATGGTGTGCCTTTTGTTTCAAAATGTTTATACATGCTGTGGATCCAAAAGACAAAAATCGACTCGATTTATACTTCTTGCGAACAAAAATCGGCTACAAATACTCTATGCAAGTAAAGTGTAACTATAACCAAGAGTTCCCCCATATAAATATTATGAACTCTTGCTATAACGTACTGACTACTGATCAAAGGTCTCATAAGATGACCTCAAGAGCCTTTTTAGCTAACCTAGCTGTTTTGGTAAAGTGATGTTTGGAACTTAGCTATTATTACAATGTGAAGCAGTGCACATGGTCTTCACGACACACTACCGTGTGTCTTGATATATAATTGTTTACATAACTCAGAATGCTTTTTATATTCAGTATAATTTCTGTTGACTGATTGACTGATGCCTTCACACAAGCATAACTCAACAATGCTTAACTACACCAGGCTTGATTTTTTCATGGTTAAATGTTGCTTCGACCTGGTACCATTTGACATACTGCATGTGTACATTGCATTCATCATGGACTTGAACTTTGTGTCCCATTCTTTTAGTTGACAACTCAAGGTGTCAATTCACAGTAGCACAAGTGATGGCTTCTCTATAGCAGGAACTGTTGAGTTGTTTTTCTTGCTCTTCTTGTACGAAACCCTTTGTAACATAGTTAGAAATGAAGTAATTGGTAGTTGGGGCATGCATTCTGATGCAAAATTCTGGTGCCATTCTTTATTTTGATATGGTATGCACTGGTTCATTAGTCATATAATCACGTTGTAGAAGAAAAACTGAAGAATTTTAAGTTGGAATAGGGAGCAAAGAAAAGTATGGAAACAAGGGAATTGTTAAAAAGAGTTTGCCTATGCATATTAGTAAACATTTAGTCCATAATAGAATTTAGGCACAGTTATGCACAAAAATTAAAGGTTTGCTAGTGTATCTGCAGGCATTGGCAACCTTTCTTGTTTCACTAGCTTTTAGCTATTCCCTTGTTCATTGATTATTATCTTCCTTTTCTCTGATCCTGCCCTTTATAGACACTCAACACTGTTAGGTGCTAATGCTACTCTGAAGCCACATGATGAATGGTTCAAAGTCCTGGTCAAGCCTCACAAGACAAGTGACATCAGCAATTATGCAACTGCTTGAGGCATTCATTCATCACTATTGGCAGTCAGTAAAATGACTTAGCAGTCTACCTGCACAATATAAGCTAAGAAGTCACATTTAAAGATGTTGTTTTAGGTATTAGGTTTAATCACAGTGCCTTAAAATGGGAGGGTTTTGCCAATAAAAATGCCAAATGTAAAATTACAACTATGCTGCCAAATACATGTATTCTGTACTGAAGATATGTGTGACAGCTTGTGTCTTGTTTTAGATGGCTGATGTATTGCGAGATATGCCAGATGAAGTTGCAGAAAATTTTAAAAGAGAGAAGGTACGTATGTTGATTTGAGCCTTGTTTAATAAATTCTGAGGAGATTGACACATACGTAATATCAGTGCTTCTATTTATTTTTTGATACCAAGCAGACAGCTCAGGAAAAATAGAATGTTGTGTAAATTTTGTGGATTTTCATTCTTTTTTATTTTATAGATAATGGATAGATTTCAAACTTAGCACAGGAAAGTAAAAGCTGGGCACCTGATTTCATGAAATTATTATCGTTTTATGCTTGTGTCTTATGTTTGTCTCTGTGAATATTTTTAAAACAACCAGTAGGGAAGATGTGAAGGCTTTAAAGAGTCCGTGTGTATTTATTAGCCTTTTAACCTTATACTGCATGTAAGTATAATATCTGCTTTTTTGACAGATTCGTGTCTCTACTATCCCTCTACTGACTGATAAAGACCTAGAAGAGCTTGGGGTGAAAACTATGGGGGACAGAGCAGTGTTGAGAAAGAGAAGTCGTGAAGCTGAGCGAAGTATGCTGTTATAATAGTATTACAGTGTTGATTGCTGTTCTGTTTTTTTTTGTAGGTGATAAAATTTTTGATGAAGTCAGAAGGATAATGGGGCCTAGGCAGAGTGTTAGCTACAGTCCTGCTGCTAATGGATTTTCTGCTAATGAAATTCCAAGAAGACCTAAAAGAAAGGGAAAGTACCAGCTAGCTGTTGGAAGGTATGGCAGTAACACAAAGAAGCCTCGTTCAAGTGCTGCCTCTTTTCAAAAGAAACTGTATGTGTTTAAATACATGGGGTCAAACGCACCTGAGAACTTTACACGATCAGACAAAGATATAGTGACAAGAGGATTGCTGCCACAGATTTCAGTAACTGCTAAAGAGAGCGATGTACAAAATGAGATCTGTCAAGTTGTAAATAGCTGTGTGATCCCAGATTTGAGTGAGTTTGGCCCTGCTGATTTTCATTTTATAAACATAGCAGGGAAGCAAGCATCAGTCCCACGGTGCAAACAAGGTTTCGAATGGAATGGCAGAGCAGTTAAGGAACTAGCTGGATCGGGTGCTGTTTATATCCGCTTGACAAAATCTCCATATATCACTAGTAGTAGCAGTAGTGATGATGATGAGCTTGTTCCATATTTAGAATCAACTAACACTACTCCTGCAAGAGTATCCTCTTCCACTTCTGATGTGTGTTCCAGACAGCAAGTAATACCTACTGTTGTCACTCCTAGAGCATCAGTAATGCCCGCTGTGACATCTGCCATGCCTCCCAGAGTGCCTGACACACTTACTGTGACACCTGCTGTCGTGTCTCCCAGAGCACCTCCAGTAACACCTGATGTGCCTCCCAGAGCACCAGTGAGGCCCACTGTGGCACCTGCTGTTGTCACTCCCAGAGTACCGGTAACACCCAATTTGACACCTGCTGTCATGCCTCCCAGAGCACCAGTTGCACCTGCTGTTGTCCCTCCCAGATCAACAGTGGGCCTTGCTGTCATACCCTCTGCTAGCTCATCATCTCTTTTTGTGAATGGTTCTGCTGTAACTATATGCATTGATGATGCTTCCAATAATACTGCTAGCTCTTCATCAACAGCAGACTCTTGTATTGTTATAGATGATGACCGTAGTGATGGTGCATTGGATAATTTGAGGGATGGTGTCATTGAACTAGCCAGTAAATCTGATGTCACAAATTTAGCCGAGATGTTTCCTAATTTAACAAGTAAACAGCTCAGATACATCTATGAACTTTCAGGTTCATCAATATCAAAGGTTGTTGAATGTATGATAGATGGGCCATCAGTTGAATCGGTTCTTAGTGTGGCTACTTTGCAAAGGTCAATGGATGAGAGTGCACGTATCAGATTGCAGAGAGATGACACTGTAGAGGACTGGGCCGAGGCTGCATTAGCCTTTTACAAGGAAGGAAAGTTTGACAAGCGTGCTGGAATGCGTGTCTGTATATATGGTCAACCAGCAATTGATGCTGGTGGAGTCCGTCGACACTTTTTCGCAGATGTCTTTGCTAAGTTGGCTCAAACAGAATTAGATGATTGTCTGTTTGAGGGATCACCTATAAGACTACGGCCTGCCTTTAAGGCTTCAGTATTGTCATCGGGAGTCCTAAACACAATAGGCACAATGATTGCTCACAGCCTTCTTCTAGATGGTCAAGGGTTTCTTTTCCTATCAGACTACTGCTATTATTATATAGCTGGCTGTTATGATCAGGCAGTTACTTGTGTAACTGTTGATGATGCTGGGATGAAAGTAAAATCAATTGTTGAAAAGGTGAATTATGATGTACTTGTGTAAGTTTAAGTTAATGACTGTACTTCTACAGCTTCAAGCAGTTACCACCAATGAGATGTTTGCTTCATTTAAGTATAGACATGAGTTGTTTGACTTGATGGATAAGAGTGGCTGTGATTTTGCTATGGAGGTATTTCTAAATTAGGATTTATGGTGTATGTTAGCGTATTCCTTTCAGGTATCAAATATACCGGCCATAATAGAAACTATTGTGTTACATGAGGCACTGCATAAGAGGAAGCCATTCCTTGACTCATTTGGTGATGGTTTGCAGGTTCTAGGAGTGAGGGATTTAATCTGCCACTTCCCAGATATATTTATAAAAGTATTCGTTTTTTCTGGTGAAGTGACACCATCAGATGTGCTTAAAATCCTCCACCCCAGACCAGATGAGAGTGGAATGAATGAAAACTGTAAGAGGGTCTGGAAGTATGTGATAGCATTCATTGAAGATGCAAATAGTTATGGTAATATTATGAGTTGTGTTATAGCATTAATTTACTTTTAATCTACACACAGATTTACAGGCCTTTCTAAAATTTGTAACCGGTTTCCCTGCACCAATAGGACAAGTGTTTGTGACTTTTGAAGATGATGAAGGAGCCGATGCAATTTCAGCAAACACATATGGAAGACAAATTTCACTATCGATGCATATTGAAGACCGAAGTTTATTTATAGCTGCCATCAAAGCTTTAATTCAAGACCAAACTTTTACAATGCCATGACCCAGTTGTCATGCTATTAACATTTTAGGCCGCTAACATTTTAATGGGCATGTAAATATATATGTATGATTACACTGTTGCATAACTGCAAATTCTTATTGTTTAAATCAAATCTAAAGTATCACATACTTAAAATTAATTGTTTGCAATACATATAGTGTTGAACTGCCAAGTCATCAAATGGGGTATCGGTATCAATCGTGGATAGGAAGTCTTCTAAATCATCATCAGATATGGGAGCGACAGTTTCTGGAATTGTCACTGCATTGGTATCATCTTCAACAACAGGTCCATCAGGATCTATCCCATAATCAGAATCCACAGCATCTAAAATATTTTCTTCCCGAATCATGCTGTTAAGCATAATTTGATGGGGTGACCAGTTCCTAGCTGTTCGCACAGGGTGTAAATTCCATGCCCTAGAAAACTCTGTCAGTGCTTTGTTGATACGTGGCAGGTAAACACAATGTAATACAAACAAATCTATTTCAGATGCAGGGTCAAGAATTCCAGTTGCTTCCATTGAATAAAATAATTCGTGATAAATAGAGCATACACACCTATACACATCACGCCAGAGACGCTCTATGCGCTGGTTGTGCACAGATGAGCCTGCAATATGACTTCCTCTATCTGTGCCCCTTACTGCAATCATGTACTGGCAGACCAGTATGTTCTCACCCCCCTTGTCTGATCGAACCCTGCTTGGGATTCCATACTGTTCTGTAGCCTGCTTAAACAGTCTGTGAACTGTGAGAGAACGATTGTTAGTGGCACACTGCAAATAGACTATCATGCGAGAGTAACCATCAATACCTCCATGCACCACCATACGCCATCGGATTAAACTGTGGTGGCCATCGATATGCCACAGACTGTTGCTGTGCTGCACAGAATATGTTCGTTTTGTCACAACTTGATGCCAGCGAACATGCCTGCGTATTGGGTCAGTTCTGGCTACACTCTCTCTCAATCTTCTGCGTTGCACTATTACACCTCTTTGCCTCAGATACCCCTGTAGTAATTGCTGTCCACAATTGGGGTAATTTATCTGCAGTTCCCTTAAAATACTATCCAATTCATCATCAGAAATATCAGTAAATCTTTTAATCTCATAGTTGGCTTCATTTAAACGCCTCCATAGTGTAGTCCTGCTAACCTGCAGCGAACTTGCAATCTCATCCCATGTATAACCACTACTCCTTAAGAGTTCCACTGTTTCTAGATTCAACAAAATGGTTGGTCTTCCCCTAAAACCGGAATAATGCTGAGTTGTGGACGATGGAATACAGATTGGTGGAACGGTACAATCATTTATACCATACTGTAGTGTCCTCAGACACCTTGCCAAGCTCCTGCGAAACGTTGACAACAAGGCGAGTTCTGCAGAGAATAATGCACTTGCTGATAGTAAATTAATCCCTTCTTCAATGGTACTTATTGTAGATTCCAACCGATTCAGTAGAGCATCGGCAGACATAGTCGAGACGCGAAAGCTTGACGAGTTAAAATGTCTCTCACAGTCATTAACCAGTTGCTGCACAGCTAACCTAAACAACTGCATGAGGTACTATTTCATTCGCTACATCGGTACTCATCTCGGAACATGTACTCCAGTAACTTTACCTACCCTCGAAGAAAGAAGAAACAAGTCTAAGATAACTACAATGTATAAGATAATTAATGGCAATCTAAGTATACCCACAAATGATCTAATACCTAATCATCGTCCATCAAGGGAAGGTTATTATAAACAGCTTGACACTATGATTGATTCTTATAAATTTTCCTTTTTCCCTTCTACAATCAGACTCTGGAACACACTCCCCCCCTTTGTAATTCACTCCCCTACCTTAGATGAGTTTTGTACTAACCTGAACATTCATTATGATCACACCTGTGCACAACAATCTTTTTGGTTTCTGCACAGTAACAAATATAATAATATAATAATAATAACTTCACCATGAATATTCCTGTCATGAGGCCTGATGGTGCGTATCATCTAGAAGTTATAATTACCTAGTCTCGTGCCCAGCCGGGCTCGCGCTAATGCGCAAACACCGTCTGGTGACAATGCTCGAGTTTCTTGGGCCCAGAAGTGCAATCCAGCCAAAATATTGGCTGGCCAATCAGAATCGAGGAGTTGCATAATCGTTTTAAAACAGTGAAAAACCATTCGAAAATGACTAGGAATAAAGTAAAACTCAGAATGGGGCGTTTACTAGATGCGATCTCTTCATTCATTGTATTAGTAGAGAAAGCGTTTCATTTCTGGTGAAACATCGAGTCACGATTCATAAGGTGAGATCGGAAAAAACAACTTGACAACAAACATCTTGAACAACTTAGGTGAGTAACTTCTGATAAAATGGCTTAAATAGTCTGCTTTTTCGTCTACTTCCAATACATTCATGCGATTATGCAACTCGTCGATTCTGATTGGCCAGCCAACCAATATTTTGGCTGGATCGCACTTCCGGGCCCAAGAAACTCGAGCATTGTCACCAGACGGTGTTTGCGCATTAGTGCGAGCCCGGCTGGGCACGAGACTAATAATTACCATGTGCCTGTAACTAGCTAATTTTTGAATGCTAAAAATCGAGTCGATTTTTGAGTGATAAAAATCGGGTCGATATTTGCGTGATAAAAATCGAGTTGATTTTTAAGTGGTAAAAATCGGGTCGATTTTTGCGTGATAAAAATCGAGTTGATTTTTGCGTGATAAAAATCGAGTTGACGCAAAAATCGGGTCAATTATTGTGCCACAGCATAAAAATCGAGCCGATTTTTGTCTTTTGGATCCACAGCATGTATAAACATTTTGAAACAAAAGGCACACCATGCATAGCAGTGAGCTGAAAATCGGTGTGTAGCTGGAATAATTATCATAGAAATTCCTTGCAGTAGTACAGAAGAATCAGATTACAAACCACTGAGTTATGATTCCAAAGCCAACTACGTGTAGCATATGCGAGATCGAGATACTCTAATAGAACAGTCACCCTAATAGAGCATTCAGCTACGTATATAACTTACTCCATTACAGAATTATATTACATTGCAAGCTATTCTGTAGGGAATTCAGCTACAAACAGTTAATCTTATAGACAATTCTGCTACAAGCAAGTCACCCTGTAGAGAGTTCAGCTACAAATATGTTGCTGTAGAGATTCAGAACATTATAAGTCACACTGAAGAGAATTCAGCTATAAACAAGTCACCTTGTAGAGACAACAAGTCACTCTGTAGAGAATTCAGCTACAAACAAGTCACTGCGTAAAGGGTTCAGCTACAAAATAGCTACCCAGTAGAGAGTTCATCTAGATCAGCTACAAACAAGTTACTTTATGCAATGTTCAGCTACAAGTAAGTCACTCTGTAGAGACTTCAACTACAAACAAGTCACTCTGTAGTACAAACAAGTCACCGTGTAGCTGGAGAGTTCAGCAACCAATCAAAAAATCACTCTGTAAAGAGTTCAGCTATACAAACATGTTATAACTCTATAGAGAAAGTTATAACTCTATAGAGAGATCAGCTAGAAAAAATTAGTCATCCAGTATAGAGATCAGCTACAAGACATCACCTTATAAAGAGTTTAGTTACAAAGGAACCACCATGTAGAGAGTTCAGCTGCAAACATTTCACCCTGTAGAAAGTTCAGCTACGAACAGATCACCCTGTAGAGAGATCAGCTAGAAGAAATCACCTTGTAGAGAGTTCAGCTGCAAACAAATCATCTGTAGATAGTTCAACCAGAAACAAGTTCACCCTGTAGAGAGATCAGCTAGAAACAAGTCACCCCATAGAGAGAGCAGCTACAGAGAAACCATCCTGTAGAGAGTTCTATTACAAACAGATAACCCTATAGAGAGTTCAGCTACAAACAATTCACCCTGTAGAGAGAGCTCCTAGAAGATGTTACCTTGTAGATAGTTCAGCTACAAACAAACCACCCTGTAGAAAGATCTGCTAGAAGAAGTCACCTTGTAGAGAGTTCAGCTAGAAGAAGTTACCTTGTAGAGAGTTCAGCTACAAAGAAACCATTCTGTAAAGAGCTCAGCTGCAAACAAATCACCTGTACAGAATTCAGCTACAAACAAATCACCCTGTAGAGAGATCAGCTAGAAGAAGTTACCTTGTAGAGAGTTCAGCTACAAACAATTCACCCTGTAGAGAGAGCAGCTAGAAGATGTCACCTTGTAGAGTGTTCAGTTACAAAGAAATCACCATGGAGAGTTCTGTAATAAAATTATATGTATTATATATAATATAATTTGTACATTTACTGATAAAATCAGAAATATTTAAAGTACATCTGCTTCATCTTTTCTTCTTCCTGTGGTAAAGAAAAAAGATAGGGTAAAAAAGTCCCAAAGCCGGCCATAGGCCAGCTTTTCGGTATACAAACACAAAAAGAAGTGAAATCTAATCCAAAACAGCCAAGCTGTAAAAAAAGAGTGCGGCCCTTAAAAAGACTATGGTGAAAAAAGATGCGAAATCCAAGGTGGCGGCCAAGAAATGGCTGTGATGGTAGGTTAATGGTAAAAATTTTAATAACGACAATTCAGGTGAATTTTGTGCCAAGACCAAGCGGTACCAAATTCACCTGAATTGTCGTTATTAAAATTTTTACCATTAACCTACCATCACAGCCATTTCTTGGCCGCCACCTTGGATTTCACATCTTTCTTCACCATAGCCTTTTTAAGGGCCGCACTCTATTTTTACAGCTTGGCTGTTTTGGATTAGATTGGAAGCATTTTGAGTCAGACTGAAGGAAATTTTGGGCTTGACTATGGACAGATTTCATTGCAGTTATGTTTCTATTTAGAGTCTACACTAAGGACTCATCTAACATTTGCAATAGTTGGTTACGTATTTAGTTTATCGATTTCAGTGTTGTATCTCCAAAAGTAGATCGCTGTTTATATGAGTCACTGTTATAGTAGCAAGAAAATTTGTGGACATGTCAGCTGAAGTATTGGTACTATTTCGGTAACTTTTATATTGCAAAGTAATCTGCTACTATTAAGTTTTACTTGAGTTTCCATTTCATTTTAGCTATATAGCTAGCACAAGAAGTCATTGGTCCCCTATTTGCAAATCAACACACTGGCAACAGTAAAGAAGGAATGGGAGACCAAAAGTAGTTACATCTGTGACACATGCATTGTAGTTGTTGGGTAGGCAAAAAAACTCAAATGAATTGAAGTGGTCATGAGAAATCAAACCCATAGTGTGGTAGATGCTATATAGTAGGGATCATGACCAACAACTGTGAATTGAACTCTCCTTTCAACCCTATATCAAGACACACGGTAGTGTGTCGTGCGGCCCAAGAAGCCGGCGCGCAACACCCGTGAGTATATTGACAGGAAGGAAGAAAACACAATTTTCGCACCTCCGTAGCTCTGTGCTGCCTTGATGAAACACGACGATTTTTGCTGTAGACATTCCCTCCACCTTCAGCACTCCACATTCCAAATTTGAGCGAAATCGCTTCAGGCGTTCCCGAGATATGCGACTTCAAAAATTGGCTTAGTTTCTTGGTTTTTTTTTTCTTCCTCTTTTCGCACACTTACAAAAACTGCTATAAAACGCGAAAGCCATATCCGATCGCCTTGAAATTTGGCACACAGAAGGGGGGTATAAAGGCGCATCTCGGTACCAACTTTGGTTGGAATACGATACACAGGCAAAGAGTTATGAGCGATTATTCACGAAAAATAACACCAATATGTTGTCACGCCTACAGGGTAAACCGCGTATGGGAAGAAGCTGAAAATCGGTGGGTGAATAGGTTAACTATTGAACCTCAAACCTTTTGTGGTTTGAAAGAAATCGAGCTAAAAACCAGGAAGATACAACGAAAAAACCAACAGTGTGTAACAATTACGCAATCGAGATTAGCTAATAAAAAACTATTACTTGCCCCGCCTACCAGATAAACCGCTTGGGGTAATGCTTTGAAAATCGCTGTATAGATGGAGTAATCATCTTAGAAAGGCTCTTCAATGGTGTAGAAGAATCAGACTTAAAGCCACGGAGTTATAACACGAAATCCAACTTGGTGCAGCAAGTGCGAGATCGAGATACTCTAATAGAGCAGTCATCCTAATAGAGCAGTCACCCTGAAGAGAATTCAAGATATCAGCTAGAAACAGGTAACCTGTATAGAGATCAGCTACAAACAATTCACCCTGTAGAGAGATCAGCTACAAACAATTCACCCTGTAGAGAGATCAGCTAGAAGAAGTTACCTTGTAGGGAGTTCATGCAACTATGGAAAGAGATAGTTCAACTAGAAGAAATCACCTTGTAGAGTTCAGCTGCAAAGAAACTACCATGTAGAGAGTTCAACTACAAACAAATCGCCCTGTAGAGAGATCAATAGAAGAAGCTACCTTGTTATTATTTTTTATTTTTATTATTATTATTATTATTAATACTTTACAGAACTGTACAGATCAATAAACAAAATTAAACAATATTTAAGAGCTTATAACAATTAAATTACAGAACTGAAGGTCTACCAGTGTCTTGCACTGGTAGCCATAATTAATTACTTACAAATTACAATAAGCTATATAACCACAAATAATAATTACAAGGGGTAGCTATAAAGACTACAAGTTAAAGAATAAAATAGTTTGTAGGAGCTGGAATGTTTAAACATTTGGAAGAGGGGCAACGGAAATAAAAAGTACATAGGTTATTACTGTCAAAATTGTTAACAAAATGATTCCTTGTAGATAGTTCAGCTACAAAGAAACCATCATGTAGAGAAATCAGCTACAAAAAAATCACCTGTAGAGAGTTCAATTACAAACAAATCTCCCTGTAGAGAGATCAGCTAGAAGAAATTATCTTGTAGAGAGTTCATCTACAAACAAATCACCCTGTAGAAAGATCAGCTAGAAGGAGTCACCTAGTTCAGTTACAAAGAAACCATCATGTAGAGAGCTCAGCTGCAAACAAATCTCCCTGTAGAGAGATCAGCTACGAACAAATCACCCTGTAGAAAGATCAGCTAGAAGAAGTCACCTTGTAGAGAGTTCAGCTACAAAGAACCATCATGTAGAGAGTTCAGCTGCAAAGAAATCACCTGTAGAGAGTTCAGCTACAAACAAATCTCCCTGTAGAGAGATCAGCTAGAAGAAGTTTCCTTGTATAGAGTTCAGCTAAAAACAAATCACCCTGTAGAAAGATCAGCTAGAAGAAGTTACCTTGTGGAGAGTTCAGCTACAAAGAAACCATCATGTAGAGAGTTCAGCTGCAAACAAATCACCTGTAGAGAGTTCAGCTATAAACAAATCACCCTGTAGAAAGATCAGCTAGAAGAAGTCACCTTGTAGAGAGTTCAGCTACAAAGAACCATCATGTAGAGAGATCAGCTGCAAACAAATCACCTGTAGAGAGTTCAGCTACAAACAAATCTCCTTGTAGAGAGATCAGCTAGAAGAAGTTTCCTTGTAGATAGTTCAGCTACAAACAAATCACCCTGTAGAAAGATCAGCTAGAAGAAGTTACCTTGTAGAGAGTTCAGCTACAAAGAAACCATCATGTAGAGAGTTCAGCTGCAAACAAATCACCCTGTAGAGAGTTCAGCTACAAACAAATCTCCCTGTAGAGAGATCAGCTAGAAGAAATTACCTTGTAGAGAGTTCAGTTACAAAGAAACCATCATGTAGAGAGTTCAGCTGCAAACAAATCACCCTGTAGAGAGTTCAGCTACAAACAAATCTCCCTGTAGAGAGATCAGCTAGAAGAAATTACCTTGTAGAGAGATCAGTTACAAAGAAACCATCATGTAGAGAGTTCAGCTGCAAACAAATCACCTGTAGAGAGATCAGCTAGAAGAAGTTTCCTTGTAGATAGTTCAGCTACAAACAAATCATCCTGTAGAAAGATCAGCTAGAAGAATTTACCTTGTAGAGAGTTCAGCTACAAAGAAACCATCATGTAGAGAGTTCAGCTGCAAACAAATCACCTGTAGAGAGTTCAGCTACAAACAAATCTCCCTGTAGAGAGATCAGCTAGAAGAAATTACCTTGTAGAGAGTTCAGTTACAAAGAAACCATCATGTAGAGAGTTCAGCTGCAAACAAATCTCCCTGTAGAGAGATCAGCTACAAACAAATCACCCTGTAGAAAGATCAGCTAGAAGAAGTCACCTTGTAGAGAGTTCAGCTACAAAAGAACCATCATGTAGAGAGTTCAGCTGCAAAGAAATAACCTGTAGAGAGTTCAGCTACAAACAAATCTCCCTGTAGAGAGATCAGCTAGAAGAAGTTTCCTTGTATAGAGTTCAGCTACAAACAAATCACCCTGTAGAAAGATCAGCTAGAAGAAGTTACCTTGTGGAGAGTTCAGCTACAAAGAAACCATCATATAGACAGTTCAGCTGCAAACAAATCACCTGTAGAGAGTTCAGCTACAAACAAATCTCCCTGTAGAGAGATCAGCTAGAAGAAATTACCTTGTAGAGAGTTTAGTTACAAAGAAACCATCATGTAGAGAGTTCAGCTACAAACAAATCTCCCTGTAGAAAGATCAGCTAGAAGAAGTCACCTTGTAGAGAGTTCAGCTGCAAAGAAACCACCTGTAGAGAGTTCAGCTACAAACAAATCTCCCTGTAGAGAGATCAGCTAGAAGAAATTTCCTTGTAGAGAGTTCAGCTACAAACAAATCACTCTCTTGAAAGATCAGCTAGAAGAAGTCACCTTGTAGAGAGTTCAGTTACAAAGAAACGATCATGTAGAGAGTTCAGCTGCAAACAAATCACCTGTAGAGAGTTCAGCTACAAACAAATCTCCCTGTAGAGAGATCAGCCAGAATAAGTTTCCTAGTAGAGAGTTCAGCTACAAACAAATCACCCTTTAGAAAGATCAGCTAAAAGAAGTTACCTTGTGGAGAGTTCAGCTATAAAGAAACCATCATGTAGAGAGTTCAGCTGCAAACAAATAACCTGTAGAGAGTTCAGCTACAAACAAATCTCCCTGTAGACAGATCAGCTAGAAGAAATTACCTTGTAGAGAGTTCAGTTACAAAGAAACCATCATGTAGAGAGTTCAGCTGCAAACAAATCTCCCTGTAGAGAGATCAGCTACAAACAAATCACCCTGTAGAAAGATCAGCTAGAAGAAGTCACCTTGTAGAGAGTTCAGCTACAAAGAACCATCATGTAGAGAGTTCAGCTGCAAAGAAATCACCTGTAGAGAGTTCAGCTACAAATAAATCTCCCTGTAGAGAGATCAGCTAGAAGAAGTTTCCTTGTATAGAGTTCAGCTCAAACAAATCACCCTGTAGAAAGATCAGCTAGAAGAAGTTACCTTGTGGAGAGTTCAGCTAAAAAGAAACCATCATGTAGAGAGTTCAGCTGCAAACAAATCACCTGTAGAGAGTTCAGCTACAAACAAATCTCCTTGTAGAGAGATCAGCTAGAAGAAATTACCTTGTAGAGAGTTCAGTTACAAAGAAACCATCATGTAGAGAGTTCAGCTACAAACAAATCTCCCTGTAGAAAGATCAGCTAGAAGAAGTCACCTTGTAGAGAGTTCAGCTACAAAGAAAGCATCATGTAGAGAGTTCAGCTGCAAAGAAATCACCTGTAGAGAGTTCAGCTACAACCAAATCTCCCTGTAGAGAGATCAGCCAGAATAAGTTTTCTTGTAGAGAGTTCAGCTACAAACAAATCACCCTTTAGAAAGTTCAGCTAGAAGAAGTTACCTTGTGGAGAGTTCAGCTACAAAGAAACCATCATGTAGAGAGTTCAGCTGCAAACAAATTACCTGTAGAGAGTTCAGCTACAAACAAATCTCCCTGTAGAGAGATCAGCTAGAAGAAATTACCTTGTAGAGAGTTCAGTTACAAAGAAACCACCATGTAGAGAGTTCAGCTGCAAAGAAATCACCCTGTAGAAAATTCAGCCACAAACAAATTGCCCTGTAGAAAGATCAGTTATAAGAAGTTACCTTGTAGAGAGTTCAGATACAAAGAAACCATTCTGTAAAGAAGTCAGCTGCAAGCAAATCTCCTGCACAAAATTCAGCTACAAACAAATCACCCTGTAGATAGATCAGCTAGGAGAAGTTACCTTGTAGATTGTTCAGCTACAAACATTCACCCTGCAGAGAGAGCAGCAAGAAGAAGTCACCTTGTAGAGTGTTCAGTTACAAAGAAACTACCATGGATAGTTCTATGATAAATATATGTATTATATATATAATTTGTACATTTACTGATAAAATCAGAAACATTTAAAGTACATCTGCTTCACATTTTCTTCTTCCTGTAGTAAAGAAAAAAAGACAGGTTAAAAAAGAGGCCGGCTTTGGGGTATACAAATACAAAAAGAAATGAAATCTAATCCAAAACAGCCAAGCTGTAAAAAAACAGTGCGGCCCTCAAAAAGGCTATGGTGAAAAAAGATGTGAAATCCAAGGTGGCGGCCAAGAAATGGCTGTGATGGTAGGTTAATGGTAAAAATTTTAATAACGGCAATTTAGGTGAATTTTTTTGCCAAGACCAAGTGGCACAAAAATTCACTTGAATTGTCGTTATTAAAATTTTTACCATTAACCTACCATCACAGCCATTTCTTGGCCGCCACCTTGGATTTCACATCTTTTTTCACCATAGCCTTTTTGAGGGCCGCACTGTTTTTTTACAGCTTGGCTGTTTTGGATTAGATATAAACATGCCAGAGTGATCTAAAATTCTTTTAACAAGTTTCTACAGGATTGTTTAAAGATTCATATTTCAACAAACATAATTGACTGGCACCTTCTGTAACTTGACAATGACTAATGCTGTATATAGGTGAGACACTGAGTTTGCAAGTTTCAAAGTGTAGCTATAAGCTAAAATGTGGCCTAAGTTACCAATTAGATTTTCCTTTCAGCCCATGCATGGCCATGCATCCTTTAATTGTCTATGACACAATCATATCAAGACACACGGTGGTGTCATGCGGCCAAGAAAGCCGGCGACCACACCATTAGTATATTTACAGGAAGAAAGAAAACAGCTTTTTCATGCGTGCATAGCTCCATGGCCCCTTCCGGCTCCATTTTTGCATTATAGCTGTCCCCCAAGTTAGGGTCCGCAATGCAAAAAATTGATATCCTCCAATCAACTACCTAACTATCAAAACACACGGTAGTGTGTCGTGCGGCCCAAGAAGCCGGCGCGCCACACCGTGAGTATATTAACAGGAAGAAAGAAAACACAATTTTCACACCTTTATAGCTCTGTGATCTCTTATCCGATTGAAACCAAATTTGCTACAGAATTTCCGGCTAGGTAGGGGGATCTACATTCCAAATTTGAAGAAAATCGCTCCAGCCATTTTCGAGATACAAGCGGCCAAAGTTTGGTTTTTTTTTCTTCGTTTTTTATTCTTCTTCTATACTTCTTCTTTTCGCACACTTTGGAAAATCCGCAATAAAACATGAATGTGTGCTCCAATCGGGCTGAAATTTGGTACACTTAAAGGGCAAATCTCAGTACCAAGTTTGGTAGAAATCCGATGAACATTCACAGAGTTATAACCGATTATTCGCGTAAAATAAGGTCGAAGGTCTGTTACGCCCACAGGGTAAACCGCTTGAAGGAATGAGCTGAAAATTGCTATGTAGATGGAGTAACAATCGTAGGAGTGCCTTTTTGTGGTTTGAAAAGAATCGAGCTAAAGGCCATCGAGATATGACACAAAACCCAACCTGTGTCACAATTACGCGATCGATTTTTATGAATAAAAAACTAACGCCTACCAGGCAAACCGCTTAGAGCAATGAACTATAAATCGGTGTGCAGCTGGAATAATTATCATAGAAAGTCCTTGCAGTAGTACAGAAGAATTGGATTACAAACCACTGAGTTATGATTTGAAAGCCAACTACGTGTAGCAAATGCGAGATCGAGATAGTCTAATAGAACTGTCACCCTAATAGAGCATTCAGCTATACGTTTTTAATTTACTCCATTGTAAAATTATATACACTGCAAGTTATTTTGTAGGGAGTTCAGCTACAAGAAGTCACTCTGTAGAGACTTCAGCTACAAACAAGTCACTGAGTAGAGAGTTCAGCTACAAAGAAACTACCCAGTAGAGAGTTCGTTAGCTAACCTATTGAGATCAGCTACAAACAAGTTACTTTATACAATGTTCAGCTACAAGTAAGTCCACTCTGTAGAGAGTTCAGCTACGAAAAAGTTACCCTATAGAGAGATCAGCTAGAGACAAATCATTTTGTAGAAGTTCAGCTACAAACAAATCACCCTGTAGAGAGTTCAGTTACAAACAGATAACCCTATAGAGAGTTCAGCTAGAAACATGTCATCCAGAGATCAGCTAGAAACAAGTCATACTGTATAGCTAGAAGAAGTTACCTACATGTAGAGAGTTCAGTTACAAAGAAACCATCATGTAGAGAGTTCAGTTGCAAACAAATTACCCTGTAGGAAGTTCAGCTACAAACAGATCACCCTGTAGAGAGTTCAGCTAGAAGGATCACCCTGTAGAGAGTTCAGCTACAAACAAATTACCCTGTATAGAGTTCATCTACGAACAGATCACTGTGTAGAGCGTTCGGCTACAAACAATTCACCATGTAGAGAGATCAGCTAGAAGAAATTATCTTGTAGAGAGTTCAACTACAAAGAAACTATCATGTAGGGAGTTCAGCTGCAAGCAAATCACCCTGTAGAGTTCAGCTACAAACAAAGCACCCTGTAGAGAGTTCAGCTACAAACAAGTCACCTTGTAGAGAGATCAGCTAGAAGAGGTTATCTTGTAGAGAGTTCGGCTACAAAGAAACCACCATGTAGAGAGTTCAACTGCAAACAAATCAAATTGTATAGAGTTCAGCTACAAACAAATCACCTTGTAGAGAGATCAGCTAGAAACAAGTCACACTGTAGAGAGATCATCTAGAAGAAGTCACCACGCAGAGAATTCAGCTACAAAGAAACCGCCATGTAGAGAGTTCAGCTGCAAACAAATCAGCCTGTACAGAGTTCAGCTACAAACAAATCACAGATCAGCTGGAAATAAGTCACCCTGCAGAGAGATCAGGTAGTATAAGTTACCTTGTAGAGAGTTCAGCTACAAAGAAACCACCATGTAGAGAGTTCAGCTGCAAACAAATCACCTTGTAGAGAGTTCAGCTACAAACAAATCACCCTGTAGAGAGTTCAGCTCTGAACAATTCACCCTGTAGGGAGATCAGTTAGAAGAAGTCACCTTGTAGACAGCTCAGCGACAAAGAAATCAAATTGTAGAGAGTTCAGCTACAAACAAATCACCCTGTAAAGAGTTTAGCTAGAAACAGGTCACTCTGTAGAGAGATCAGCTAGAAACAAGTCACTCTGTAGAGAGTTCAGCTACAAACTAATCACCCTATAGGGAGATCAGCTAGAAAAAGTCACCTTGTAGAGAGTTCAGCTGAAAAGAAACCACCATGTAGAGAGTTCAGCTGCAAACAAATTACCCTGTGTAGAGTTCAGCTACGAACAAATCACCCTGTACAGATTTCAGCTAGAAACAAGTCATCCTGTAGAGAGATCAGCTAGAAGGATCACCTTGTAGAGAGTTCAGCAACAAACATGTCACCCAGTAGAGAGATCGGCTAGAAACAAGTCACCCTGTAGAGAGGTCAGCTAGAAGAAATCACCCTGTAGAAGGTTCAGCTACAAATAAACCATCATGTAGAGATTTCAGCTGCAAACAAATCACCCTGTAGAGAGCTCAACTGTACACAAATCACTCTGTAGAGAGTTCAGCCATGAACAAGATCACCCTGTAGAGAGTTCAGCTAGAAACAAGTCACCCTGTAGAGACATCAGCTTAAATACAAGTGATCAGCTTCACCCAGTATAAGTGCTGGAAACAAATCACCATGTAGAGAGATCAATTAGGAGGAGCAAGTCACCCAGTAGAGAATTCAGCTAGAAACAAGTCACCCTGTAGAGAGATCAGCTACAAACAAATCACCCTGTAGAAATATCAGCTGGAAACAAGTCACCCTGTAGAGATATCAGCTAGAAACAAGTCACCCTGTAGAGATATCAGCTAGAAACAAGTTAGTAACCCTATAGAGAATCAGCTACAAACAAATCACCCTGTAGAAGTATGCTCTAGAAACAAATTACCATGTAGAGAGTGCAGCTTGAAACAAGTCACCCTGAAAAGAGTTCAGCTACAAACATTGAGAATTTCAGCTACAGTTCAGATATGTAAAAAGTCACCTTATTCAGTGTTAAATATACAAATATTAAATCAAACAAAAAGCTATACAAAGAATTACTTCTTTTCTTCCACAATTCCTGCAGTAAAGAAAAAAGAACAAGTTAAAAGGAAGCACCAAAGCCAATCAATGGCTGGCTTTGTGGTTTGCAATACAAAAAGAAGTGATATCTAAACCAAAACAGCCAAGCTGTAAAAAAAAGAGTGCGGCTCCCAAAAAGGCCAGGGCAAAAAAAGATGTGAAATCTAAGGTGGCGGCCAAAAACTGGCTGTGATGGTAGGTTAATGGCAAAAATTTTAATTACGACAATTCAGGTGAATTTGGTGCCGAATCCTAGTGGAGGAGGCAACGCAAATTCACCTGAATTGTCGTAATTAAAATTTTTGCCATTAACCTACTATCACAGCCATTTCTTGGCCGCCACCTTAGATTTCACATCTTTTTTCACCCTGGCCTTTTGGGGGGCCGCACTCTTTTTTTTACAGCTTGGCTGTTTTGGTTTAGATTGTCATGTGCTAGGCTAAGTGTAACTTGAATAACACCAGCGTGGCAGCCAAGTTTGTCACTTTCTTCTGGTAGAAAACGATACAAATGTCTTATAATAACGTGATTTTTCATTGCAGGGGTTCGTAGGTAAGGTCCGCAATGCGAAAAATCGATATCCTCCAATCAACTACCTAATGCACCTATCAATGTCAAGCCCCACCCCACCCAGTACGGGCTATGTGGGGCGTTAGGAGGGGATTTGAACTTAAATTTTGCTCCCAGGGGTGGGGAATTTGAACAAGCGCTCTATAGTAGCATAGATCCTTTACAGTAGTTTTATACGTGAAGCGCGAGAGAACACGTGCTAAAACCGCAGCACCTTGTGTACCTTTGTCACTGTGGCTTCTGTTTTTACAACACGTTGGTTGTCAAATCACCTTCCTATCCCCACCTCATAGGGTGGAACTATGTGGGGATTTGACCTGATAATTCACCCCCAGGTAGGGGAATTTGACTTTCCACTTGATCAAATCCCCACTATATCCCCACCCTCCCCGTACTGGGGGAGGGGGGTGGGACTTAACATTGATAGGTGCGTAACTATTGTCATGTGTTAGGCTAAGTGTAACTTGAATAACACCAGCGTGGCAGCCACGTTTGTCACTTTCTTCTGGTAGAAAACGATACAAATGTCTTAAAATCACGTGACAGTTTTTCGTTGCAGCAGTTCGTACAGTTGTTCGTATGCCACGATATTCACTCTCAACATTGTTTAAGTAGTCTATCATCAACTCAAAGTATTGGTAGTTTGATTTTATTGGTCAGTTTCTGGTGGCAGCACGATTTGTGCAGCTTTTTGGCGACAGACAAAATGTTTCTTCCTCTGGAGCACAGGACAAGCAGTGTAGCAACTGCGCCGTGGGTCAGCAATGACCAGTACTAGGTAAAGTACCTGCATGCGGAGTATGGTTATAATTGAAGTTTGTTAGCCATCTATACGCTGAAAATCGGTCAAAATGACACGATTTTTGCAAACAAATACCAGAATGGTTGATAAATCAGTGAGACAGTCTCCAACAGCAAGGATACGAAGCTTATAAACACCTAACAATACGGCTATCTCACCCAGTAAACGCATAGAGCAATCCAATGCATGAAATAGGCACTCACGTGATAGAAATTCAAATCGCGGAAATACCCATGAAATCTGAATAGGAACCATGCAGTGTGCTCCTTTTGTAAATATTTGTGTTAATTGTTCACTCAGGCGTGGTCTGGGCCAGTGCAGGTGTGTTTTATGCTGCGATGGCATCATAGGGAGAGTCTTAGACTACTGGGCTAATCGAGATGCTGAACCTAATGTACAAAAACTGATTGTCACTTGATTCCAAGTGAATTTAAGGTCATTGGAATAGATTATGGTTGTATTTTCCGAGATTTGAATATCGATCACATGAGTGCCTATTTCATGCATTGGATTGCTCTATGCATTTACTGGGCGAGATAGCTGTATTGTTAGGTGTTTATAAGCTTCGTATCCTTGCTGTTGGAGACTGTCTCGCCGATGTATCAACCATTCTGGTATTTGTTTGCAAAAATCGCATCGTTTTGGCCGAATTTCAGCATATAGATGGCTAACAAGCTTCAATTATAACCATACTCCGCATGCAGGTACTTTACCTAGTACTGGTCATTGCTGACCCACGGCACAGCTGCTGCTCTGCTTGTCCTGTGCTCCAGAGGAAGAAACATTTTGTCTGTCGCCAAAAAGCTGAGAAGATCGTGCTGCCACCAGAAAATGACCAATAAAATCAAACCACCAATACTTTGAGTTGATGATAGACTACTTGAACAATGTTGAGAGTGAATATCGTGGCATACGAAGAACCGTACAAACCGCTGCAACGAAAAATCACGTGATTTTAAGACATTTGTATCGTTTTCTATCAGAAGAAAGTGACAAACTTGGCTGCCACGCTGGTGTTATTCAAGTTACACTTAGTCTAACACATGACAATAGTTATAGTACGTTCACGTTGAGCTGAATCCTCAAAAACATTTAATAACTCATGGATGCAATTACACACAATCTCGAAATTTGGCTCATTTGTAGTACTGCTTGACCCACTAAAAATATTTCAAAATCTTTTTGTTCAAATGTTTGACATAATATTTACGGCCAATCAAAATTTTCACAATACATTTCCTATGGGGAAGCCATATAAGTACAGTGTCCATTACAGCCCTTTCCCGATCTTGTAATGGAGCCAAACCATATGTGTCTGTTGTTGGCACCTTTGCTGTTACTAATAATAATCTGGTAGGCTGAAATGTTAACTCTGGTGAGAAAAAATCCACTTTTAGTTTTTAGCTGTTTTTCAGGATTCAGCTCAACGTGAACATCCTATAGGTGGATATCAATTTTTCACGTTGCGGACCCTATCATAGGGTTCTTCGTATGCCACGATATTCACTCTCAACATTGTTCTAATAGTCTATCATCAACTCAAAGTATTAGTGGTTTGATTTTATTGGTCAGTTTCTGGTGACAGCACGATCTATGCAGCTTTTTGGCGACAAACAAAATGTTTCTTCCTTTGGAGCACAGAACAAGCAGAGAAGCAACTGCGCCGTGGGTCAGCAATGACCAGTACTAGGTAAAGTACCTCAGGCATGCGGAGTATGGTTACAATTGAAGCTTGTTAGCCATCTGGCCAAGTTGCATCTGGCTGAGCCATCTATATGCTGAAATTCGGCCAAAATGACGCGATTTTTGCAAATAATTACCAGAATGGTTGATAAATCAGTGAGACAGTCTCCAACAGCAAGGATACGAAGCTTATAAGCACCTATTACAATACGGCAATCTCGCCCAGTATACACATAGAGCAGTCCAATGCATGAAATAGGAACTCACGTGATCGATATTCAAATCTAGGAAAATACAACCATAATCTATTCCAATGACATTTAAATCACTTGGAATCAAGTGACAATCAGTTTGTGAGCATTAGGTTCAGCATCTCAATTAGTCCAGCAGTCTATTGCACTTGTCAATTTCATGCCCCCACCCCCAGACGTCCCCACACCCCAGGTGGGGATTTGACATTGCTTCCTGTCCCCACCCCTGGGGCAATTGACAGTTGTCCGATTCACTGACCGATTTTCGGTAGTTGCATTTCTAAACAATAAAATCGCACTTGCTATAATTTTACTAGCTACAGGGCAGGTTTATTACTAGTCGCATGCATGAAATATATGCTTAGTCATCCTTGAGGTGTTGTCAAATCCTCTACTATGGGGGTGGGGACATAGTGGGGATTTGACAGCCGATTTTGTCCCAGTAATGGGGAATTTGACACCATGATTTGTCAAATACCCTGTATTCCCCCACCCAGGGGGGTGGGGAATGAAATTGACAAGTGCATAAGACTCTCCCTATGATGCCATCACAGCATAAAACACACCTGTGCTGGCCCAGGAGTTAACAAATTAACACAAATATTTACAAAAGGAGCACCCTCCATGGTTCCTATTCAGAAATGAAAGCCATTTCATGGGTATTTCCGTGATTTGAATTTCGATCACGTGAGTGCCTATTTCATGCTTTAAATTGCTCTATATGTTTACTGGGCGAGATAACCGTATTGTTAGGTGTTTATAAGCTTCGTATCCTTGCTGTTGGAGACTGTCTCACTGATTTATCAACCATTCTGGTATTTGTTTGCAAAAATTGCATCATTTTGGCCAAATTTCAGCATATAGATGGTCATACATACATTGGCGTATAATGACAAATATTGTCTTTATGCCTAAAGACAAGATTTTACGACAATTATTTCTTTAACCCTAAAGAAAAGATTTTACGCCAAGCTTGTCATTAAGTACTTAATGACAAGCTTTTACGCCACTGTCACTGGCATAAAATGCATTGTGAAGGTAACTTTACAGGGAAGTGCACTATAAAGGGAAGATATTATGCCAAGCAATTAAAAACAAAGAATTCATGTGACTATCCTTACTAATCACGTGATGCCTACCTAATATTACATAACTGTACCTGTAAGTATCCGTATTCTACCGTTTCATCATGCTTTCACTGCTCACCACAAATGTGCTGTCGAGTGGCGGGCGCCGCCATACATCAATGAATAATTATTCGTAGTAGCCTTTCTTTAACTGCTTCCTCCAGATAGCACTTTCGTTCTATTGCAATAAAAAGAGTTTAGCAACTGAGGCGATCTTTAAATAGAACAAATAATTGTGCGCATGCGTCATTTTTGGCGCAATGCTTCACGCTGTGTGTGAAGCTGGAGTCAAAAAAAAACCGATATACAAGGTGCCTTTTAGTGATTACACAGCTGTCTAAAGCTAATTTATATTATAAACTTTGTAGACCTGGATAAAGAATGCATTAGCTGTAGCAGAGAAAGTGAATTGGTGTACTGCAGTGACTGCTGTGAGATCAGATGCAACCACTGTAATGTTCTGTGGCATAAACACCCAAAGCGAGTTTCACACAGTTTCAATTTCCAGTTAAGTATTTAGCTCTTTGCTGGTGTGGTGCATCCTTTAATAATGAACTCCAATAGAAAGCTAGTCTTTGCAATGATGAAACATTAGACACCTTTGCAGATTCTGGTGTTTTAATGGTAAGCTACTAATATTACTGTTGTCATTATATCAATATGAGGTCATTCCATGTCAAATCAACAAGGAATTTAGGGTCACCTCTCAGATTTTGACGAAACTTGGTGTGTTTGTAGTACCTATGGTGCTTATCACTCATGCAAATTTTTAGCTCCATACATTCCATAGTTTCTGATTTATGACCACAAATATTTTGAATATTTTATGAAAATTTGGTCCATCTCTAGTTACAAAATCAAACTGCAACTTTGTACTGTGTAAATATTTTTAAACACACTTTTCAGTGATGGAAGACTGTTGATTGACCTTTCCAGTGATCCCTAAATTATGGGATATCTACTTAATTATGGTTCAAAAGTACTTCATTGAAAACTTTAATCCTTTATATTTTGAAAAATGCTGCTTGAAATTTTTCGAATTTTTTTGTGAATAATGATTGGATCATAGTCTATGTTTGATAAAATTTTTGTGGTGGGACCACAATGGGCTCAAGAGATATAATGAATTATGTTGTGGTATGCCGTGGAATTTGCCGTCTATTATTGCTGTATTGGAGTGTACGTGCTGTATTGGAGTGTACACCTCCAATAACCACTTACAACAAGGCCATGCCAAGTTTGTCTTACAGAATGAAGGTGTCTAGGTACATTGCAACCTGTATTAATGACCACCTGTATTGAAAGACCATCTATAAGCTGTAGCTAATTTATACTTTAATTGGATATTAATGTATAGCACCAAAGCATCAACCCTTTCTAGCAAATCCAAAAATGGTCCTTATTAGACAGGTTGACTATAAATGAGATCATCATGCATCCATAAACACATTAATGTTGTACCATCTCTTCAGTTATACCTTATTTATTAAGTAAAATCTTGCCGTAGTGCACTCACATACATATCCCCACTCTACACTATTCAAGTTACGTACATGGCTGCATAGGTACAATAGACCTCCTCAAAAAAGGATACCTGGGTACCTTGATAGCCTCATGATCTTACTTTATAATTATACGTACATTTTGGGCCCAAGACAAGTCTGTGGTTTCTCAACAATGAACACTTCATCAATGGTCCAGGGAATAGAAGAGTTACACTATAATACTAAGTAGATGCATTACTTGTACCAAGAGTTTTTATATTATTAACACTTGCTTGCACCTCAATACGTGATCTATAGTACTGTAATTACTAAAATGGTTTTTCAAAGTATTTTGGGTTGACGCTTTGAAGATCAGTACAGGCAAATGTTAAGTATGTGGTCAGCATGTCCTATGTGAGTATGTGCATGAGTTTATGACTTGATCTTCAAAGTGGTCATGAATGTAAAGTAATGTAGTAATTAATTTCACATATTGAGGTACAATTAATGCATGTATGGTAAAACCCCTCCATTGCTAGGAACATAATAAAGTGCTCATATTACAGAAGCCACAGAAGTATCTTGGTCTAAATGTATGTGCACCACTAGAGTGGGAGTACAGTATATAAACAGGTGTCCTGGTTATCAAGATATCCAGGTATCCCTTCTGAGGAGTTCTGTTGTATGTATCTATGTAGCCACATACGCAACTTAAATATGGCTAAGTCCACTACAGTGGTATTCAACTTAATAAAGAAAGTATTTGTGAAGAGATAGTACATTTACATGATGTTCATGGACACATGGTGGTCAGATCTGTAATTTATAGTCAACCTGTCTAATAAGGACCATTTTTGGATTTGCTAGAAAGGGTTGATGCTTTGGTGCTATACATTAATGAAGTATAACTTAACTGCAGCACATAGATGGCCTTTCAATACAGGTGGTCATTAATACAGGTTGCAATGCACCTAGACACCTTCACTCTGTAAGACAAACTTGGCATGGCCTTGTTGCGAGTGGTTATTGGAGGTGTACACTCCAATACAGCAATAATAGACGGCAAATTTCACCGCATACCACAACATAATTCATTATATCTCTCGAGCCCATGGTGGTCCCACCACAAAAATTTTATCAAACATAGACTATGACCCAATCATTATTCACAAAAGAATTCGAAAAATTTCAAGCAGCATTTTTCAAAATATAAGGGATTAAAGTTTTCAATGAAGTACTTTTGAACCATAATTAAGTAGATATCCCATAATTTAGGGATTACTGGAAAGGTCAATCAACAGTCTTCCATCACTGAAAATTGTGTTTACAAATATTTACACAGTGCAAGGTTGCAATTGATTTTGTAACAAGAGATGGACCAAATTTTCATGAAATATTCAAAATATTTGTGGTCATAAATCAGAAACTATGGAATGTATGGAGCTAAAAATTTGCATGAGTGATAAGCACCATAGGTACTACAAACACACCAAGTTTCGTCAAAATCCGAGAGGTGACCTTAAATTCCTTGTTGATTTGACACGGAATGACCCTACATTAATATTATTAAAAGAGCATTAGTCACTATTGTGTGAAAATACACACATTAAGTAGCAACTGTTCTTTGCTATAGGCCTACAGTTGTAAGTGCTGTGTATGTATATTATGTATATGTAGCTATGTATGTATGTACTGTGTATACTCCTCCTATATGGAAGAACAGCTATGCCGAATATAGGAGTTTAAAACCAAATTCAATTCAATTGTAATGATACCACATTTTATGGCCAATTTGATGTGTGATATTTATTGCCGATACTACTGAGCTGTAACTGAAATTTTAACTGCTTGTAAACAATTACACAGCCACCTTTAGCAGCTGTTGTTTACAAAATATTGTCGGTCTAGACTTTGTGATATTGGTACCAATATAGGTGTAGTATTGGTATAGCTCTATTCTTTGGCAAAATATATTGCTAGTAAAAAGCTATCACTGTTTACCTACTTGAAACAGGATTGATTTGAGTTATTAGACAATGGCATGTGTAGAATGCTTTGATAATTGAAAAGTATGCAGGGCTTTTATTTAGTTTTTTACTGGATGAACACCTATAGCCACAAACATGACAAACAAATTGCTTTCTTTCAGCTATAAACACAGGCCATTGTCTAAATTACTAAGACATGCATTGTTAGGATTCTTCAGTGGATAGACACCCCTCAGGAATGATGTAACAATCACCTCAGCTCCACCTTGGTGATTACTACATCATTCCTTCAGGGTTGTTTATCTACTGAAGAATCCTAAAACACATGGCAGGTACCAGTACAAATTCATTTCATTGCCAGTTAGTTATAATCTCATGTAGAAAACTATAGGTTGTTTGTAGATTGTGGTATGTAATAAGTATCTACATGGATCAGTCCCATTATGGTAATGATATACTGCTAGTATGGACTGTAGTTGTTTACTGTTACCATCCATAGTGTAGACCATAGAGCAGCATTCAAAGAAACAATATGATGCTTAGTGATGCACTGATAAGAGATTTTGTCAATTAGCCAATATTGAAATTCACATATATAGTGGCCGATACTGATGACCGATCCGATATTTATGTTTACCAAAATTCCATTTATATTAGGTAAAATTGTGATTTTAAAACACATATTGTTAGGAAAATAGTATTATCCGGGTCTGTAAAATTAATTGGCTAAGTAATCAGCTAAAAGTATAATGCAGAAATGTGGCCGATACACCGATGTCTGGGTATTCACCAATTAATCGGTGCATCACTAATGATGTTTTATTCTTTTGCCTGATGCAAAACTCTGCACATGTACCAGCATGTGATAGGACAGGTATGAGACTACATACAGTTTGCACCTTTGTGGTAAATTGTCATAGGGATATGTACATTACATGGGTTAGCTATATAGCTACATAGAGTTCTACTGTTCAGTTTACTTAAGTACAGTGAAATCTTGTTAATAGGGCCAGCTTTGGGACCCACAATAAGTGGCCCTATTAGTGAGGTGGACTTATTAATGAAAACCTCATTAATCCAGCCATAAACAAGTGGCCTTATTATCAAGGTTTTCAACAAATCAACACCTGGCTATAGTTGCTGTAACAGCTATATACATATACTACAGGTTTCATCATAATGCTCAGATAGGATTATTCGTCACTTGAGGCAAAATGACGGCTAAAAGCATGAAGCACATTTCTAAACTATTGTCATAAATTTGGCAGATACTCAGGAGTAGTAACTTTTGCAGTGATACGTTTGTTGTCTGTTCAGCTGGCCCCTTTATTAAGGGAATATTGTGTTAGTTTTATCAGTTTGGTCCTGCAGTATGTGGCCACTGGCCTTATAAATGAGGTGGCCTTATTAACAAAAATTAAATCAATGGACTTTCAGGACCTGACCACTATAACAAGGTGGCCTTATAGAGGACAATCCATACTTGACTTCTAGCCAGTTACAATGTGGTCCAGGATTAGGTTATCGACCTGGTTCAGTTGATATTTCTGGCAGTAGTTATGATCGCATTGATCAATTTTATGAGACACATGTGTCTTATCAACTGTTGTTGGTGAAATGGAAAAGATTGCTGACAAAGTGGATAGTAAAGATGCTGCTAGTGAAGGGTCAAGTGCATTGTCAGAGGCATATAAGAAGCTTGGAAGGCCTTACATGAGAGATTATGCAATTTCTTCATCAATCACCTACCAGTTTATAATGAGCCCATTGATGGACAAACTATTGGCAGAAGCTGACTTCCTTGAAACCAACACAACGTATAATGAAAACACAGAGCTCACTTACCTTTTCAATGCCACTGTGTTTGACTATGCAACAATACAATGGGCAGTTGTGGCCTGCATGAGAGGTAACAAGGAATCATCTGAATTTTATTGTTTATCTTTCAAGTTAATGTTTGATACATGTCAACAGGAGCATTCCCATTCTAAGGTGGGTGAAACTCTTAAAGGAATTATAGTTGATTGGAGTGATACCAAATCCAAAGGATTGCGGAAAGTGATTGGTGAAGAAACTGCTGAACTGGTACTGAAAGGCTGTAGTGTTCATTGGACAAGATCTTACCAGAGAGTAACAGAAAGGGTGTACTGCAGTGTTTCAAAGGGAAACAGAAGAGCAGCGGTTGAGGCCTTCTCCTTAATTGCAAAGAATATAATGATTGTAGCAGAAAAGCAGCATGTACTACAATTGTTTGATGTGTTACATGACAAAGGAATCATCAATTGAACAGCTTTGCATACCACTCTCTGAAGAGCAAATCGCAATTGTTTCTGGCTGTGATTGGTCAGGTGCCAAGCATTGGGTGGAATGGTGGACAAGAGAAAGCCATTTACGAATGTTGAGCAAACCATTTACAAAGATGGCTCCAGGTGTATGGAATAAAGCACCAAGAAGCACCAATGGTGTAGAAAGAGCCAATTCCTAAGACAAGGATGGTGACAGCAGAAAAAACCTTTGTTTTGTGCAATGCAGTCTTTGTATGAAGAAGATAAGATTTTTGCTCCACGGTATATTTAAGACATTTGGAGCCTTTTAACAGATTTAAAGATTTCATTAACTATCTGCAAAGGCCAAAATGGCTAAAATCAACAGTGAGGCACTAGTAAGGCCACTCCAAGAAAATTCATTGTTTCCCATTTCCCGCCCGCATGCAGATTCTCTTCCCGCATGGTCATTCATTATTGCTGTCAACTAAACATTTTATTCATTATTTATCCTGTGATTGCATAGCAGTAACTAGTTTAGCATTCAGAAAGTCCATTTAGCTAGTTTTTCACTGTTCAGGTTTTTAGTTTGAATAATTCTACTGTATTCTTACCTGTTAGTTATGAATTTCAATAATTAGTAAAAATATCTTTAATGAATAATGGATAATGAACCGTCTGCCCGCATGTATTTTTGAAGTCAATGAAATGGGAAACAAGGAATTTTCTTGGAGTGGCCTAAGAAGTGATTATTTGCTGCTTCAAAAATACAGCAGCTAATAAGAGTCCCTAACCACCTATACAACTTGGCCTATTTGTGCCCCTCCCCTTGCCAGCTCCTGGATCCGCCCCTGGCCTATACAAGGGTGCTTTCCTACATGTGAGTAAAAAACAAGGTAGTGTAAGCAATCAATTTTCGACACTCTTATTTCTGCAAACACTACCTTTGCTTTAAACATTCCTCAGACACAAATTTTGGCAAACATATTCCACTTGATATTGTACAGGTTTTGATGTACCCTAAATTTGATGTCAATGGCTCCCTCCCTTAACCAGTAACAGCTGAAAAGGTGAGGAGACAACATAATCAGTTACCATCACCATGACTCAATTGTGACCGGGCCTGCGAAAACAGAGCATATGGGTACAAACTACACCCGATCACTGTACTGGTTGTATCTCACTACTGGAAAGGAATATTTGTATTCCGTAACTTGCATCATAAAACTTATTAAATGCTTACTAAGCACTAAAAATTGCATTGTCATAGCACAATGGTACAAAGTTATGAGTGATCAAAGTTTGAAAAAGTAGGCAAAAATCATGTGCTCACATGCCCTATTTCGCAGGCCCAGTAACAATTATCAGAGCTCACATGTATTTGTGTTTCACATATCAGAAGATTATCTGACCACTGGCTAAAATTCTAAAGCCATCAAAAATTTGATAAAATTCCCATGTAACTATGAGTTCCTAACTGGCATCCATGCAAATTTTCAGCATGTAAACTTGTGTAACACAAGAGTTATGAATTATTTTGTAAAAATGCACACAGATTGTTTGATAGTTCAACACACAATGGTCATTTAACAGTTTTACAGCAACTAACAGTGAAACCAGTTCCCTGCCAATGCTAAATCCTCTTTGCTTTATTCTTGATATCCTGGATGCTTTTATAGATAGTGCTACATAGTGTGATGAAAGGCTTGCTCAAAGTCCAATGTAGCACACTACGCATCTTATCAATTTACTAGGTGGTAGTACATTATTCTGGACTATATTCTCACTAACCTCTGCTTTCAGTACAATTGCTATATCCACTTAAATCACGAGTTAGTCTCAACAGTTCAACCATCAAGTTCAACAGTAGCTGTGTTGTGTTTTACTTTGGTATCTTCAGTGAATGCTGGCCTTAATGTTTTGCCTTGGCTTGTTTCCTCTATTGTTTGGTGTTCAACATTGAAGCAGAAACAGATATTAGACTGCCACAGACTTTAAAGTGACAGACACCAAGTACCATTGAAGGTGCAAGGTTCCAAATCCATAATAACGAAAATACATTTGTGACTCCCTTGGCGCATGCCTAGAATTGCATGTTACTTAACAAGCCACCACTGGGTCTGGGATTCTATTCTGTATCTTTCATCCTTGTAGCATAAGCAGTCAATTATCGGATTGACTCAATTACAAGAGCACAGCATAAAATAACCAGCCATCTCTGCAAGCCATTGAAATGCAAAGTAAACCAGACTAATCTTGGCAGGGGCATGTAGAAAACTATTTGTGGGTGCCTTATAGTCTGAGCTGTCAATAGAGGCCACACCACCATAGGTAACCAAACATAGCCAATAATCTTAAGACTGTCTTCAGTAGTTAAAATAAAGTTGAACATGGCATATGTGGTTCCTAAACTTTAAATAGCTACACTGGTAAACAAAGTCCTTCAAAGCAGCCACCTGTACATGTACAAAACTACAGCATTGGTGGCAAAATAACAAAGTCTAATCAAGCAGTGAAGAAACTTGACTTACACTGCATGCAGCCTGTTGATGAGGTAGTACTACTCTGTGTGTATTTGTAGTCATGGTGGTTGATTTGTTTGTAGTGGAATTCTGTACAGGTGATTTTTTTTGCAGCTGAGCTCTTTACAGAATGGTTTCTTTATAGCTGAACTCTTTACAAGGTAACTTCTTCTAGCTGATGTCTCTACAGGGTCACTAGTTTGTAAACGAATTCTCTACATGGTGGTTTCTTTGTAACTGAACTCTCTACAAGGAAACTTCTCCTAGCTGATCTCTCTACAGGGAGATTTGTTTGTAGCTGAACTCTCTACAGGTGATTTGTTTGCAGCTGAACTCTCTACATGATGGTTTCTTTGTAGCTGAACTCTCTACAAGGTAACTTCTTCTAGCTGATCTCTCTACAGGGCGATTTGTTTGTAGCTGAACTCTCTACATTGTGGTTTCTTTGTAGCTGAACTCTACAAGGTGATTTCTTTTAGCTGAATTATCTCTTTCTATAGTTGCATGAATTCCCTACAAGGTAACTTCTTCTAGCTGATCTCTCTACAGAGTGAATTGTTTGTGGCTGATCTCTCTACAGGGTGACTTGTTTGTAGCTGATCTCTATCCAGGTTACTTGTTTCTAGCTGATCTCTTGAATTCTCTTCAGGATGACTGCTCTATTAGGATGACTGCTCTATTAGAGTATCTCGATCTCGCACTTGCTACACCAAGTTGGATTTCGTGTTATAACTCCGTGGCTTTAAGTCTGATTCTTCTACACCATTGAAGAGCATTTCTAAGATGATAACTCCATCTGTACAGCGATTTTCAAAGCATTACCCCAAGCGGTTTATCTGGTAGGCGTGGCAAGCAGTGGTTTTTTATTAGCTAATCTCGATTGCGTAATTGTTACACACTGTTGGTTTTTTCGTTGTATCTTCCTGGTTTATAGCTCGATTTCTTTCAAACCACAAAAGGTTTGAGGTTCAATAGTTAACCTATTCACCCACCGATTTTCAGCTTCTTCCCATACGCGGTTTACCCTGTAGGCGTGACAACATATGGGTGTTATTTTTCGTGAATAATCGCTCATAACTCTTTGCCTGTTTATCGTATTCCAGCCAAAGTTGGTACCGAGATGCGCCTTTATACCCCCCTTCTGTGTGCCAAATTTCAAGGCGATCGGATAAGGCGTTCGCGTTTTATAGCAGTTTTTGTAAGTGTGCGAAAAGAGGAAGAAAAATAAGAAAAAAAAACGAAGAAACTAAGCCAATTTTTGAAGTCGCATATCTCGGGAACGCTTGAAGCGATTTCGCTCAAATTTGGAATGTGGAGTGCTGAAGTTGGAGGGAGTGTCCACAGCAAAAATGGTCTTGTTTCATCAAGGCAGCACAGAGCTACGGAGGTGCGAAAATTGCGTTTTCTTTCTTCCTGTCAATATACTCACGGGTGTTACGCGCTGGCTTCTTGGGCCGCACGACACACTACTGTGTGTCTTGATGTAATACCTATAACATAACATAAAATTAGCTGCCATCTCTGTAGGGCTAAGCGGCAAATGCTGGGAAACGTTACTTCCTATTGTGACAGCGCTACATATGATTTAAACAGGTATCAGTATGTAAGAAGTTGAAGTTAGTTTTTACGACAATAGAATAACAAACACATATCATGCCTTTGTATTTCTTTCTGAACACTTAGTAGTAATAAGACAACACTCAATCAAAAATACAACTGCTTGTTCAGGTATAGTCACTACACCAATAACTCCTATTAAACCACCCGCAAACAGTATTAAAATTTAACCAAGCAATCAAGAGGTTAGTTTGTAAGCAATCAAGACGTCCACCAAAACAATATGCTTCCACACTACTAAGTCAAGCGATCGAGGCCCATATTCAAATGATATTACAATTAATCAAACATCTTGATCCCGGTGACAGAGGGTTTTACAGGTCCATACTGTTAGGTAGTGACTATTCCTTGTTCAGTTATAGATACTAAAAACCCTATGGTTCAGTTATCTAGTGCCAGAATTCATTCCTCAGTTCAGTGAACCCCCGGCATCATTATGATGAGACAACTCAAGATGGTACATTAATCTTCAGTCCATTTACATTTATTTAGCGAACACACAAGCTGCTTCATACTCACATGTTAAACAGCTTCACTGAATCAGATACTGCCGGGTAGCTCTGTGCTGTGCCTTCAAATGCGAGACGCCATTGACGAATCAGTTGAGACAGGCTGTGAAAAACCACCTTTCCCCTAAAACCATTTCGCCCTTCTTTTCTGCTGTCAACCTGGCGGAGAACACGACATTGAGGCACTGTGAACTAAGTCTATGTCTGTGGACTCCCGAGGTCTTGACGAATCGAAGTTAGTATCCGGTGTTACATGTGCAACATTGTCCGGAAAAAGTAATGTGTGAAAATTTTCTAAGCCGAAAGTGTGCCCAAAAAATAATTCGCACGGGCTGCTGGGGTTTTTACTCTTTTCACCACCTTTTATAACCCTTACGGAATATTAAGCTCAAAACCATCCAGTCTTCCTACTGTAGTTGTTGCTCTCCTTATTATTATTATTATTATTATTATTATTATCAAATTTACCACAATGGAAGGCATACACAAAAGGCAAAGCCTGTACAAGGTGTCAGCCACAAAAAAGAACACTACAACTACAAAAATATACAACAAACAAATAATTACAAAACTGCACAACAATACAAAAACATCAATTAAAACACACATAATGGTATAATGAATGCTGGAAGGATTTTGGATTTGGATCATTGAGGATGGTTAATGGTACAGAATTCCACAGAAAGACAGTGTTAACAAAGAACGAGTAACGGCGAGAGTTGATGGTTGACTGTGGTGGGTTTATTGACAAGTGATGACTTCTAGTAGATGAAATTGAATTAAATTTACAGTGACAATTAAACTTGATGGATGTACGTTGGTGATAAATATTATGGAGGAAAGAAATAGAAAGGTACTGACGTCTTGATTCAAGGGTAGGGAGATTAAGCTGAGAGCAGCAATCACTTGAAGATACAGTCCATGAATTGGTCCGTGGACTCCAGCGACTGCCACAAATCCAACGTGCTGCCCTATTTTGCAAAGATTCAAGCAATTTAATATCTCCCTTGGTATGTGGAGACCACACAACAGCAGCATACTCCAGAGTTGGGCATACAACTGCTTTGTACGCCGCACACTTGGCCACACAGCTGCATCCAAACATTGAACGCCTTAAACAGTTTAAGGACTTGGTGGCCTTATTAATCGCATACCTGCAGTGCTTGGACCAACTCAATTTACCATCAACTAGCACACCAAGGTATTTGACAGGATTGTTCCACAAAATTGATTGACCATTAATATAATAAGTGAAATTAACAGGTTTCCGTTTGTTTGTGATGGCCAGTGCTTCACATTTCACAATATTTAATTTCAGCTGCCAACAATTCGTCCAGTTGGAAATTGCAGTCAAATCATCTTGAAGAGCAGAACATTACTGTTGGGTATTAGCTGGGGCATAAAGCAATACATCATCAGCAAAAAGTTTAATTTTAGAGTTCTTTACGACAGAGTCTAGATCATTAACATACAACAAGAACAAGAGAGGGCCTAACACAGTTCCCTGGGGAACCCCAGAAGTAACATTGGCCCAATCAGAATACGCACCATTGATCACCACTCTTTGTTTTCTGTATGTGAGAAAAGATCTTAGCCATGACAGCACCTTTCCATTTATTCCCAAAGAACTCAGCTTTAGAAGAAGGCATTCGTGCGGCACTGAATCAAAAGCCTTGGAAAAATCCAGTAACAAGCAGTGAATAGTACTTCGTTGCTCCAGGCCCAGAGACCAATCGTCAACAGCTTCAGTCAAAAGTGTTACAGTAGATCTCTTGTTCCGAAAACCAGATTGTGAAGGACTGAGCAGATGGTGGTGTTCCAAGGCAGAAACTAAATGACGATGTATTATACGCTCAAAAACTTTCATTATCACTGAAGTAAGACTAATCGGTCGATAATTACAGGGATTATGTTTATCATTACGCTTGTGTATAGGGACAATGTTGCCAGAGACCCAGTCAAAAGGGAGAATGCCAGTTGATAATGATTTGTTAAACAGATTGATCCTTTAGGGCACGCGTCTAGTAGTTGCCGCAAGTAGTCGACGTGTCCAGAAGTAGTCGACTTTAGGGGACTCGTCTAGTAGTATTAGCTTAGGGTTAGGTTCCTGATCCATTCATTATTAAGACATGTTAGAGTTATTGTAGGCATTTATTTCATGTAGAATGTTACCATAGAAACCTAAACCATAGATACTATAGTATCTATGCCTAAACATTCATCTGTTAGCATAGAAACCTGAAAGAAACATTGAAAACACTCAGTATAGTGTTTTCAATAGTGTAATCCATATGTATATTGCACAAGTTATAAGCTCTTTATGGAAACTATTTAATCCCAACAGCAAGCCAAACACGAGGTCACGATCAACGATTTTTGCAGCCACACTCCAGAATTGATTCTTACCTTTACTCTTATTACCCCTCTACAATTAAATTATGGAATAACCTATCTAGCAGTACTGTGGAATCACCTATCTTAAGCACATTTAAACAATGTATTAATTATAGCTAAGTACAATCACTACAATTTATTCTTAATTTAATCTGTTGTACTATATACTCCATATGGAGGTTTCTGTACAGTAAACAAATAATAAAAAATAATAATATTCATTATCACGATAGCTCAGCAAATATCAGAAAACAGTTGATGATACCTGTACTGTTTACAAAACAGAACACAATGAATCAAAAATATGTACAATCAAGAATGATAATTTTTACTGTATTAGTGGTCTATCAATATTGTCACACTCAGTATTAGCTATTGTATGTTTCTCAATCTAAGCAGTGACAGTTACAGAGCTCTGTGCGCTACCAACCAGCTTTTCTGCATGAACATCTGCCACTCTTACATTTAGTTCACTACAAGCTTTAGCAGCTATAGTTAATGTGCTCCACACTCATTGCACTCATCAAGTGTCTACCCCCAGCCTTCTGGAGGTGAGTTCTTTTGCTATTTTGCTTACTGGAGAACCATATTGCAGCTTGGTATGCCACTCATTTGGTATGCTGCAACAGTGCTTCCTGTGTTGGGGTAGCGTTTCCGTCACCCTACCCTTGTTGCAAAATAAATCCTTTCTAGTTTTATTCACACATTGTAGCTCACTTGTTTTGTCTTACATTGGTACTATAAAACGTTCTAGCAACATGAAATGTGTAGAATCAATATACATAATAGATAAAGGGTGGAGTGCCACATAGGCCACCCATGCTGATCTCTTACTCTTACCACTGGTAAAGCAAAGATGTAGTGTCACAACCTGTGAAACTACAGTATGTATATGAAACACTGGTATATAGAGCAATAGATCTCTCTGTACCAGGCTTTTGATAGATAGCACTTAATTATGGGATAAAGTGTTTGCCAGCACCATAGGCTGCCCAAATATTAAGGCTTTGACAGAAGTTACAAGATGGTGGAACTTTCCAATTAAAATCTGTGTCAACAGTGCAATTGCTGTGGTCATTCATAAAAGCTTTGGATAATCAGCCTGTGTCAGCTTCTATTTTGATTGTTGAAAGAGAACTTCCATGAAATGGCCTTTGGCTGTGGTACTTGAGGGATTGTGGTCAAGGTTGTCAAGTGCATCAACAGTAAACAGACAATTTGCAACTCCCTTCTCTTCATATATATTCCTTACAAATAGGAGTTGTTAATTGGCTTTCTATAGATGGTTTATTATCTTTTTAGACCTAGTTTCTCTGTGAATTTTCATAGAGAAGCAATGGAGGTTATCTCTCCAATAAAAGATAAGACTAAACAGTAGCTGTAGCTGGTGTGTGATTACTGAAATTAAAAAAGAGTATTTGAGGTTTACCTGTAAATCGGTGGAATCTTGACAATGTAAGTCAACACCATTATTTTAGTATCATGGATACTAGGGTCTGTTTTTGACAGCCAGGTAGAAACTTACCATGAAAAGAAAAACCTTTGTAACATGTAATGTCTTTTCACACAATCTTGCCAACAATACTATTTAATCTTGTGTGGCGCAGCCTGTTTTAATATTTCTTGTATATATACCATGCTCAAAAACCATTATTTTATTATTGTCATCATTTTGTTCTTGCTCTTGTGGAAAATGTATTAGAACTTTCTCCCCATATCAAACTCTGTTTATCTCCTTCTAAACACCTCTGACTGGATTTGACAAAACCCATCTTCGACGCACAAAGCTTTGTTAGGAGATATGGTGATTGTGTAGTAACTTCCCAGTGCCTACAGCTGTGCAAACAAAACTTTCATCAATTATTCATCTATTTACTGTACTAGCACTGTGTGGGTGTATAAGTTTCTGATACCCAAAATATGCCGTTTTGGGCAGCTTTTTTTGAGCGGGTAATAATATTGCAGGTGTAGTAATAGGGGTGGTGGGTGGGCTTAATATAGGAGTATAAAATGGAGCAAGAAGATGAATGGAATCCAGAGGCCAAGCTTGGGCCCTCCATGGCCCTCAAATCACTCCAAATTGATTGAGAACACTATTGGCAAGCTCTCTATGAAGTCCCAGCTCACTACACACCATTACAACAAAACCATGGCCATTTAATAGCACCAATCTTCCACTCGTGGCTTTGACAGGGTCGGAAGAAAGCTGCTGCAGAAACCAGACTTGCCAGTCCTGAAGAAAATACAGAGTGGAATATGATAGTGTATTAGACCAGCAATCCATTTCTGGTAAAAACGTGAGTTTGATTTTGTGTGTGTGGAAGCCGGGTTATATGAAATCCGGTCACATATAACCTTGAGCTTTTTCCATACAATTGGTAAGATAAGTAAGACAAGACATGACGAGTCATCTTATCTGGCTCCCCACAATAAGCTGTGTTCAGTGGATAACCAGACCTCCATCCCTGCATGGGAGGTTCTTGTATGCGACTAGTTGTGGACACGATGAGTTGACAATCAACTGATCCTGATGGAAATCCACATGTTGACTGGCATCAATGGGACTTCACAACTGAAATCGAAAATACTGCTTCCTACACACTGTGAAAAAAGCCCAGAATAATAAGGTCTATAACAGTCTTATTATGTTAGTACTGGAATGAAATAGTACAGCATATATTAATAGATTAGGTCTTTACTATAACAAGCTTATTGAATACATTTAAGACAGTCATATATTAGAGATTAAATCACTAGTATAGTGCGGTGTATTATCAGACTATACTAAACCTATTTCAACCATATATTGGCTACTATACTACTGTACTTTTTTACTTTCCATAACCTTAATTAAATATTTTCTATAATTATATTTGTAATGAATTTAATTCTGTAAATATGTTAAAACCACAATAGGTACAGCTAGTAAATCAATGTCTCCTTGGCCATGACAGTATCAAATCAATTTCGTCATTTATCAGTCTTTATCCAACTGCAGCAGGTAAGACAGTAAGTACAATTCACAAGTTCCATTACAAATTACCTGTATTATCATCACTATGTAGAACTCTGTGACAATCTGTTAGTCGTCTGGTAGAACTGTCCCACAGCTCTAATACAAAGATGGTAAATATAATGTGTATTCTGGACAATCGTTGGACTTACAGTTTGCAACAATATGAATCTCATAAAACCGAGACCTTGCCTGGAAACCTAGTATTACCACGTAGAACGGCGGCTAGGTCCCACAACTCTATTAAAGATGGTAAATATAATGCGTATACTGAACAATCATTGTACTTAAAGTTTGTAACAATCTTTTAAAACTGAAACCGAGTCTGAGACCAACAATCCATGTACAACTAAGACAAGTCTGATAAGACCAGGTCTCACAACCCTAAATGGAGGCAAACATAATTCATATTCTGGATTATTTGGTGTACTTACAGGTGTTATCAGTGAGTCTAACCAGACATAAAACAGCCACTTAGTATGTGACTTGTTGGGCTAACGTGTTACGTAAGCTCACAAGAAGCATCTGATACACTGATAACCAAGTCCAAGAATCTTGTAATCACGAAGTACAACTGAAACAAGACTAAATATAATATAATTTGCATACTCTCAGTGAACTTACTTTTGTTTGCAATACGAGCATGGTCAGTGAAATAAGGACAAACAAGACGGAACAGGTTCTTGAAAGCACTCAACTCATTTACAGTGCCAGACAAGGTAGCAGCCGTCAGCTGTTGATAAAAAGTAGTGAAAAACATGAAGAAATGAGACCGGTTCCCAGAAGAAATGAGACCAGTTTCCACAAACCTAAACGGGTAAATATAAATTGTATACTGGACACTCTCAGTGTACTTACTTACAGATGTTAGCAATAAGAAGAATCTCCTAGAACTGAGACAAAGTCTATAATTCCTACCCTATTGAAAAGAAAATGAATAAAAACACAATCAGGCTTAATGCACTTACAGCTGTAAGTAATTAGAAGATGACGTTGAACAACTCCATGAAAAAAGAACAAAACTGTCCACATATAGTCGCTACCAGATTCTTTAAAGGAAGCAGCTGCCATTGAAGGAAACTAACACTGCAGATGTTGTACACTGACATCCTGTAGAACTAAGAGGTCTGACAAAAAACTGTACCTCTGAAGAGTTATATAATATACAAAATCATAACAGCGGACCATGCATACTCTTACCATTGATGGCTGATGAACTGTGTCCACTCGTCATCCGCCATAAGCTGAGATAACAGGATATAAAACATGTAATACGTACACAGCAACACTGCTGACCAAAGTTGAATCCGGCATTTGCAGGCCATTGTCATACAATACACAATAAACAATTTAATACGGCTAAACCTATCGTACAAGCTATCATTTTAGTCTAATACTTACTCATCTAGAGCTGTTTTTGATTGCTGCCATCGAAGGAATTGTCCACTTGGCCGCGCCACTTCACCACTACAGCCAGCAGGGATGTACAATTGTGGTCCATAACTATCATCGTGGCTCATTGGACGATGGCGCCGATCGCGCACACTCTTTCCGTGAGATACACCGTCATATCACTCACATTTACAACTGCTGTACAACAATAGCGACAAAGATGGCGACTTAATTGCATCTAATACGCATGCGCACACCACTGACCCCTTCAATTTTAAACAGGCATTACTACGAACTTTTGCAGGTGTGCTAACTGTGCAAGAAAATCTAGATTTGTATGACTCTTAGATTGAATAATTATTTTTTCTGGTATTATATGCATTACCGTATGAAAATGTGTGCGTATGAAATTATCACAACAAACTGAAGCTAGTTAGCTAGCTATAGTGATTAACAGAAGTGTAGCTACTTATTGTAAAATCATCATGACTTTGTTTGGTACAGTAGAAAAAATCTTAAGTCACATGAGATGGTGAAGCTAAAAATGAGACAATAATGAGATCTAATGGTGATTCTAAAAAGTTATCACATTTAGTTAAGTAAACAAAGCCATACAAAGAATGTGTATTACACTAAAGTATAATCTGTTTCCCATAATATAAGATGGGGTTGATACTAAAGTATAAGATAGTTAGTATAATGCAAGACTATACTGAGATTATTTGTATAGTTTAAGCCATTAGATATACCATATTATATTCCTCTTTTTTCATAGTGACAGTAGCTTGAATTTGAGATGCTCTCATTAATTTCTCATTGCTAATTTTACATAACAAGACTTATGCCATGCTGCCTTGTTTTGTACTAGTTCTTCATTTGTAATATCATTACTGAACATTAGGACAGCTAGGGACCCACCGATTATGCTGGCATAATAATGAGCATAATAGGTGCCTGAAAGCATTGAGCATAATGCTAGCATAATAGGCAGAACACTTGTGCATTACCATAAATTCTTGCTTATCAAAATATATATCACAGAAAAAGATCGATATACTCTAATAGAACAGTCAGAAAATAAGACAGCTGAATGTTCTATTAGAGTATATCGATCTTTCCGTGACTTGGATTTTGACAAGCAGGGATTTAGAGTCTACTTCAGCAACTTACTGTTTTCCCATAAAATGCAAATTTACTAGAAAAACATGAGAACTGAGGTATTAATATTGAGCATAATTGGTAAATATTGAGCATTAATTTAAGCATAATAGGCAAAATTTTGAGCAGTGCAGCATAGCATAATAGGTAAAATAATGAGCATAATCGGCGGGTCCCTAAGGACAGCTAGCAAAGTTCCAAGCAAATAAGAAATGAGTTATGTACTACTAACAGGTCCTGTCTCCTTTTTGTATTGAGTTGGCATGTCAGTGATTCCTTTGTCTTTTGCTGACAGATCAGACACATACTCCAACCCATATTTAAAGCTTTAATTAGTTCAACTACATCTGTTTATTTAACAGCACTAAACTTAATGTCAACATACAGATAGGCTATTTATCTTAGAAATTATTCAAAATTTTCAATCCCACAAGTAAAAGGCAGTTGTCAATGGTAACCATGTATGTTGTCAATGACAACCATATATGTGAATGCTTTACTACAGCTGATTTTTGCCATTGTGTAGCATAATATTGACGCTATGATAAGAAAACGCATGGAAACACATGTATGACTTCATGTTCACTTGATCAAGACACACGGTAGTGTGTCGTGCGGCCCAAGAAGCCGGCGCGTAACACCCGTGAGTATATTGACAGGAAGAAAGAAAACGCAATTTTCGCACCTCCGTGCTGCCTTGATGAAACAAGACGATTTTTGCTGTGGATACTCTCTCCAACTTCAGCACTCCACATTCCAAATTTGAGCGAAATCGCTTCAAGCGTTCCCGAGATATGCGACTTCAAAAATTGGCTTAGTTTCTTCGTTTTTTCTTCCTCTTTTCGCACACTTACAAAAACTGCTATAAAACGCGAACGCCATATCCGATCGCCTTGAAATTTGGCACACAGAAGGGGGGTATAAAGGCGCATCTCTGTACCAACTTTGGCTGGAATACGATAAACAGGCAAAGAGTTATGAGCGATTATTCACGAAAAATAACACCCATATGTTGTCACGCCTACAGGGTAAACCGCGTATGGGAAGAAGCTGAAAATCGGTGGGTGAATAGGTTAACTATTGAACCTCAAACCTTTTGTGGTTTGAAAGAAATCGAGCTAAAAAACCAGGGAGATACAACGAAAAAACCAACAGTGTGTAACAATTACGCAATCGAGATTAGCTACTAAAAAACCACTGCTTGCCACGCCTACCAGATAAACCGCTTGGGGTAATGCTTTGAAAATCGCTGTACAGATGGAGTTATCATATTAGAAAGGCTCTTCAATGGTGTAGAAGAATCAGACTTAAAGCCACGGAGTTATAACACGAAATCCAACTTGGTGAAGCAAGTGCGAGATCGAGATACTCTAATAGAGCAGTCATCCTAATAGAGCAGTCATCCTAATAGAGCAGTCACCCTGAAGAGAATTCAAGAGATCAGCTAGAAACAAGTAACCTGTATAGAGATCAGCTACAAACAAGTCACCCTGTAGAGAGATCAGCTAGAAGAAGTTACCTTGTAGGGAATTCATGCAACTATAGAAAGAGATAATTCAGCTAGAAGAAATCACCTTGTAGAGTTCAGCTACAAAGAAACCACAATGTAGAGAGTTCAGCTACAAACAAATCGCCCTGTAGAGAGATCAGCTAGAAGAAGTTACCTTGTAGAGAGTTCAGCTACAAAGAAACCATCATGTAGAGAGTTCAGCTGCAAACAAATCACCTGTAGAGAGTTCAGCTACAAACAAATCTCCCTGTAGAGAGATCAGCTAGGAGAAGTTTCCTTGTAGAGAGTTCAGTTACAAAGAAACCACCATGTAGAGAATTCGTTTACAAACTAGTGACCCTGTAGAGACATCAGCTAGAAGAAGTTACCTTGTAAAGAGTTCAGCTACATAGAAACCATTCTGTAAAGAGCTCAGCTGCAAATAAATCACCTCCACAGAATTCAGCTACAAACAAATCACCCTGTAGAGATATCAGCTAGAAGAAGTTACATTGTAGAGAGTTCAGCTACAAATAGGGACCCGCCGATTATGCTCAAAATTTTACCTATTATGCTATGCTGCACTGCTCAAAAATTTACCTATTATGCTTAAATTTATGCTCAATACTTACCTATTATGCTCAAATTGTGCCCAATTATTTATGCCTCAGTTACCATGCTCTGCTAATAATTTCCAGTTTATGGATAAACTATAGTAGCTGAAGCACAGACTTAGTTGTTAAAATGCATATCACAGAAAAGATCGATATACTCTAATAGAACAGTCAGCGTTGTGATTGTTCTATTAGAGTTACTGACTGTTCTATTAGAGTATATCGATCTTTCTGTGAGGGTTTTAAGCAAGAATTCATACTGTTACAAAATGTTCTAGCATTATGCTCAATGCTTTCAGGCACCTATTATGCTCATAATTATGCCAGCATAATCGGCGGGTCCCTAGCTACAAAGAAACCCTCATGAAGAGGGTTCAGCTGCAAACAAATCTCCCTGTAGAGAGTTCAGTTAGAAGAAGTTACCTTGTAGAGAGTTCAGCTACAAAGAAACCATTCTGTAAAGCGCTCAGCTGCAAACAAATCACCTGTACGAAATTCAGCTACAAACAAATCACCCTGCAGAGAGATCAGCTAGAAGAAATTATCTTGTAGATAGTTCAGCTACAAACAAATCACCCTGTAGAGAGATCAGCTAGAAGAAGTTACCTTGTAGAAAGTTCAGCTACAAAGAAACCACCATATAGAGAGTTCAGCTGCAAACAAATCACCCTGTAAAAAAATCAGCTACAAACAAATCACCCTGTAGAAAGATCAGCTAGAAGAAGTCACCTTGTAGAGAGTTCAACTACAAAGAAACCATCATGAAGAGAGTTCAGCTGCAAACAAATCTCCCTGTAGAGAGTTCAGTTAGAAGAAGTTACCTTGTAGAGAGTTCAGCTACAAAGAAACCATTCTGTAAAGAGCTCAGCTGCAAAAAAATCACCTGTATAGAATTCAGCTACAAACAAATCACCCTGTAGAGAGATCAGCTAGAAGAAATTACCTTGTAGAGAGTTCAGCTACAGTACAAAGAAACCACCATGTAGAGAGTTCAGCTGCAAAGAAATCACCCTGTAGAAAATTCTGCCACAAACAAATTGCCCTGTAGAAAGATCAGTTAGAAGAAGTTATCTTGTAGAGAATTCAGCTACAAAGAAACCACCATGTAGAGAGTTCAGCTAGAAGAAATTACCTTGTAGAGAGTTCAGCTACAAAGAAACCATCATCTAGATAGTTCAGCTGCAAACAAATCACCTGTAGAGAGTTCAGCTACAAACAAATCTCCCTGTAGAGAGATCAGTTAGAAGAAGTTACCTTCTAGAGAGTTCAGCTACAAAGAAACCATTCTGTAAAGAGCTCAGCAGCAAAAAAATCACCTGTACAGAATTCAGCTACAAATAAATCACCCTGTAGAGAGAACAGCTAGAAGAAGTTACCTTGTTGATAGCTCAGCTACAAACAAATCACCCTGTAGAGAGATCAGCTAGAAGAAGTTACTTTGAAGAGTGTTCAGTTACAAAGAAACCACCATGGACAGTTCTGTAATAAATATATGTATTATATATATAATTTGTACATTTACTGATAAAATCAGAAATATTTAAAGTACATCTGCTTCATCTTTTCTTCTTCCTGTGGTAAAGAAAAAAAGATAGGTTAAAAAAGTCCCAAAGCAGGCCATAGGCCGGCTTTGGGGTATACAAATACAAAAAGAAGTGAAATCTAATCCAAAACAGCCAAGCTGTAAAAAAAGTGTGCGGCCCTCAAAAAGGCTATGGTGAAAAAAGATGTGAAATCCAAGGTGGTGGCCAAGAAATGGCTGTGATGGTAGGTTAATGGTAAAAATTTTAATAACGACAATTCAGGTGAATTTTGTGCCAATTGACCAAGCGGCACCAAAATTCACCTGAATTGTCGTTATTAAAATTTTTACCATTAACCTACCATCACAGCCATTTCTTGGCCACCACCTTGGATTTCACATCTTTTTTCACCATAGCCTTTTTGAGGGCCGCACTTTTTTTACAGCTTGGCTGTTTTGGATTAGATATCATTACATAAAGTACTTTAAATGCACAAAATAATGGGAAGCCATAAAAGTAGATTCTGGTTCCTTCAAAAATTGAAAGGTGATAGGATAGACAACATTTGGAGAAAGTTTGGTGCTTTTGTCCAGAATGTCCACATCCACTCAAAATTTGCCTGCCCTACCATATAAGTGCCCCCTGGGATGAAGCTAGTACTAGATAAGCTACCTAGTGGAAACAGACAGCTAATCTGTACTTGATAGTTATCTCACTGGTATAAGAACCATGAATCCACTGATACAAATGGAGTGACTTACAATCAAAACATTATAACTGCAAATATGCATAGCAGGATTCATTTTGCATTACTCACAGTACAAGTGATAAATTACTGGGGTTCTATATCTTTAAACACTACACACCAAAGCTATAGCAGTATAAGGTCATGCTCAGTTTTGTATTTACGTCAGAATGTCTGAAAAACTTCAGTAATGAAGTTCCTTAACATAATGGATATTTACATGCATGTTCTATTAGAGTATATGTGACTGCTCTATTATATACCTGAGTGCTCTGTTAGAGTAAATCAATCTTTTAAACAAGTTTTGAAAAGGGCTTATGTTACCTCTGTAAATCCTTCCCTGAGAGATGAATGCAAGCTTTATCAATTGTTGTGCTGTGCCATACACTATATTACTCACTCATTTTGTCCTGCCACACTAAATAGTGTGTTAGGGTCCTGCTGTAAATTCAGAAGTCTTAAATTTTTTATTTAGCTGGTCATTGCTATTTTTAAAAAAAAGTTAGAGAAAAAATTGTGACACAAAAAGGTATAAGAAATGGAGAAAAAAGTGTGATGTGACCAAAGCTCGAACCCACACAACATCCAGGTTTGGAGTACCCACACTCTACCACTGTACCACCGGTGCTCCTCTTATTTTTGTACTATTTAAATGTTACAAATATAAAATACTATATAGTCTAACCCATACCAGTGAAGAAGAAACCAAAGCTGAACTTGACCCTAAACCTAACGCTAACCTGACGTTTGCCTGTTAAACGTAATGATGACTTTCACTGTCTGTATGAAGGTAAGTTTTTGGGTGAGTTCGAGGTGAGCTAGGGTTGGCCCAGCTTCACCGGGACGCTTGCTTCAACCCTAGCTCATCCCGAACTCACCCAAAAACTTACCTTCATACAACTAGTGTGTTTGATACTTAAGTTATAGGTGACACTTCCAGATGTTTATACAACAAACAACCGGCTAAATAAATATTTGCACCGTGACTGGTGACCGGCTAAATATACACTTTGTAAATTTTACAGGGGGGTTCCTTAATCCCTTGGAACCCCCCTCCTTACGCCCCTGACAAGCACAATTATAACAGGGGGTTGGGGAAAGGAAAATCAGTGTCCTCACACTGCAAAGCCCAAAATCATGCGGGCATTGTTTGACTTCAGTTGGATGTTCAAACACACACACACACAGTTACAATACACCTCGGATACAAGCAACTATACTAATATACAAAAAGCACATGGCAAGGAAGCTATAAAAATTACACTACTTCGAAGATTGATAATTAATAAACTATGCTGTAGTGTGTAGCTATGTGCAAGTGCTGGCATATAGTCTCACCCCCAGACCAGGGATTGTCTGTTTAGTCTGCTGAGAGTAGATATAGTCCTACAGATACTAGTAATGTAGACAAGAGTCATGTACTCAACAGTGCCAAATAGCTACCAGCCATAAAAAAATTAGTACTAGTCTTTGGCCAATAGGTTACTAACTATACCATGTTACTTTGGTTACTGGTAACTTTAGCTTAAAATGGGACCTGATAATTCCACATATTGAGTCACTGAGAGTGACGGCAAATTACAAGGGAACTTCAGTGGTGCACATCTCATCAAGTGCTGATGAGCCTCAGAAGGCAAGCAGTTAGTGGTATGTAGGCTACCCAGGAAAACTTTTGCACATTTTTTGTTCTCAGTCAACTGGGATGTTTGACAAACAGCTGAGATCTCCTATCAATTCTCATTTCTGTTGAACACTATAAATGCTAGAGAAGCTATAGATATGAAATGTATATAACACATATGTTGTGTACAAAACAGAACATGCAATAATAGGAAATTTCTATATAATTATATATATATATATATATAGTGGTTATTGTAGTCTGTATATAAGAGCCTACCACTTGTTACAAAATCAAGTCATATATGCTTTAGAGACTACATGTACATATACATAGACAATAACCTACACAAGCAGCTAAAAGTTTTTAACTTGATCATCCACCTATTAGAAGAAAAAAAAATAGTATTATCTTTTACTGTGACTGGTTAATAGCCACTGCAACATGTCAGCAAGGAAAACAACTCTGCAAAAAAACTATGCAAAAGCAATTACAGTGGACCCTCGGTTATCAAAATCCCTTTGTTTTCAGGAAATGATAAAAGTGTTCATTGTTCAGATAACTGAAGCCCATACATTTCTATACAAAAATATGTCGAAATATTCTAATAGAGCATACACTTTTACCCAAAATACTCTAATAGAACGGTCATTTCCAATTTCGGATAAATGAGGGTACAGATAAATGAGGGTCAGATAACTGAGGGTCTACTGTACTATCTGTGATGGGCTTGTATAGCAGTAAACCCATGGGATTTATATGGATTATCAATTGACTGAGCTCAGTTAACCATATAATTATATAAATCCTATAAAAATGCTATTTTGTGGCTTAAAACAACTTCGCCTGGTTTCTGCTTCAACAATGTCTTATCTACACTTGCATAATACAAGTTTTGGTTCTTATCTGAGTGCAGCTCTTATATTAATAGTTTAGGCTGTGATTGGTGTATCCATGGGTGACTTTTATATGAGCTGCAGCTGTTAACTGGTAAAATATGGCAGTAAAAGATTGAAACATCAAATAGTAAGAAAACTACTGTTGTTTAGTATAGGTTTTTAGTTTAGTTTTTGTACCAGTAGGAAAAAATATTTTTAGTTTTAGTAAACTTAAGATGAAAACTTATGGTTTTGATTTAGTACAGTATACTAAAAGTAATTTATGCTTACTAGTAAACTAAACAACACTAAAGAAAACACACACATTACCTACCTCTTATACATGTGGTATCAGTACCACTCCAGTTCCCATCACTCTGACAGGTCCTAGTGCTATTACCGACCATCTCATAGCCATTGTTACACTTCAGATAACAAATATCCCCAACATGACCCAACCCCATACTACCAGAAGTACATCCCACTATCTTTCCATTAGACGGTGTAAGCATCACATTGCATGGAAGTGCTGTATCCAAAAAGAAGGAAAATAGATCACTATACACAAGATCAAGCTCTATGTCATTATGCATGGGGAATATAAATAAGTTCAGTTACAAATATAATTACACACTAATCATTTTTTACATAATCATAAGCATGATGTGTGAAGCGAGAGTGGGTAACAAGCTGAATAATGCTAACTAAACTAAGGAAGCTGTGGTGCAGTTATTCATTTCTTGGTAACACTGCTTAGCAGCTGGAAGAAACAGGTCAACTACTTGTTGGTTTGTACCATAGAGTTAACCCAGTACCATTTATTCCTGAATTGGATATTAATATAAGTAACTCACTCAGCATAGCAATTTTTCGCAGTCTTTCTTCAGTTGTATGCAATCGCAAAGCTTTATTTTCTCAATGAGAATCACTGATTTTTGCCACCAAAACATGGAATCTAGCAACGATTATGGACTTTAAAAGACATAAACAAATGCCTCTGTTGATAATTTGAGAGGTACACATGTGTAGACATTAGAGCTAAAGTTCTAAGTGTACACCTTCTCCTATGCCTAGTTGAGGTAGCTTCTGGCACACCCAGTTACTGTACATTGGAAATGTAGACTTGTCTAATGTTAATTGCATCCATACAACACACACATGCACAAAATTACAGCCTACAAGTGGGGTGGGGTTGGAGGGGTGGGGGGGGTGGGGAGGCAGTATGCACATCTATAACTGATTCATTTTGCACACAGTTCAAGTGACATAATTCATAATTATTTGAAACCTATAGCACTACAATATTTAGTTCATATACTTTGAATAGCAAAGATTAATAAACTGTCAACTCATGTGGCAAATTATAAAAAGGATGAGACGCATAGGGTCAATTACATAAGTGCGGAAATAGTGTAAGCTACATTAGCCACGCTTAGGTCATGCCTTACGTGAACTTATTTTGCACAGATATAGCAATATACGGGGTTATTGAATGAAGCACTTAATTAGCTCATCTCCTAAATTTGTAATGACTGAAGCACAGTCATATACTCTAAAAAAGCAGCCAGGTGTGGTTGAAACATAATTTCAGGAAATTTTAATTTCTTGAATTTTGATTTCACCTTACCAAGTTACTATTTGGGAGTCAATAATTTGTGAGACATAAAGGTACAACCTCTGCAGTAAAATGAAAATTTGAACTAAGATGTCTGTCAGCAGTAATTATACATGTAAAATGTTCTAATTAAATAAGCACTATAGCCATATAAAATAAACAAACTCATACCAACACAAATGGTGTCTGTGCCACTCCACCGTCCATAGCCATAACAGGTCCTAGTTTCACTGGCAAACAGCTCATAACCTGTGTTGCATATGAAAGTGCAAGTGTCACCATAAGACAGTACTCCATCATCTCCCAGTGAACAAGTTGTGTCTCCATTTTCCGGAGGAGAGAGTGGAAAGCATGGAACTAAAAATTAATGCAACATAAGTATTATGTAATTTTGCTTAATCAATACAAATGACAATAGTCCAAGTAATTTGTAACTATTTGTAGATATCATTTATGTGTGCAATTTGGGACGTCACCTAGTGCTACATTCTTCTTTATCAATTATCATAACTATCACTATATTGGTGAGCAAAACCAAGCTCAAGCACACCATTTATAAAGCTCTGCAAGTTTCTCTGGAAAATAAAAACTGTTACTATTACTGAAGTTGCATAACATTATTTCACATGCCCAGGAATACTTGACTAACTATATAATATTCTTCACATACACATTTTCCTTAATGTTCACAATGTATTGTGGCTACTTTGTGGCTACTTCTTTGACCCATAAGTATAATTATGTGCATCTTCAGTTCAGTCACATGTGTTCGGATGAGAATTTTCCCCCAGATGAATGAAGTCAGTGCTTATTGGAGGAAGGGGAGGAGGGAGAAATTTAGGGGGTGACTGGCTGAAAGTCTATATGATAGTTACCTGCACTAACTACCTCTTTTTCAAGATCACAATTATTAATCTGGAACAGTTGAAATGGTTGAGCTGGCTAGTACAGGCAGTGTTCATTCTAGGATTTCTTCTGACAGAAATTTGGGGTGGGGTGGTTGCTAGGTGAAGTCTACAACCCTAAGTAAGCTTGATGGACTACTAGTCTTTGAGCAAACCTATCACCTTGATGAGAAAGGAAAAGAGCCCGATGGCCCCTGTTAGGTGAGACTTTAGTGTGCAGTGATGCTCATGGGTTTGTCACTGTGCTATTAAGTAATCCTACAGGTATAACTCCCAAATTAGAGAAGGCACTTTGTTAGGATTGGCTTGTGAGGCAGAGCTAGTAGAATCGACCAGTAATACACCAGAGTCCCTGGAGCTAGAGGATGGTGAGTCAACATCACAAACCCACTCTCACTGTCATGCTCAACCTGTCTCACTGTCATGCTCAACCTGTTCATTCTGTCCACACCACTACTGTAGAATGCCACAAGCAGAATTTAGTACAGTTGATTTCTGAGGCTGGTGTTGGCCTCCCTTGAGCAGGATAAGAGAAAACTTTCTAAACTTCTTTGTAAATACCATACTACATTTGCTTTGGAGGAGGGAGAATGTGGTGAAACAGGAATAGTACAGATGAGGATTGATATTGGTGAAGCTGTACCTAAATGTTAGCCTGTAAGACGAACACCATTTGCTTCCAGACAGGAAATAGCAAAATAGCTGTACAATATGCAAGAACAGGAAGTCATCACTCCCTCAAAAAGCCCTTGGGCCAGCCCCGTTGTCCAAAAGATGGGTCACTGAGGTTTTGTATTGACTACCGCACACTGAATTCAGTATCAAAGACTGAAACGTTCTTGCTACCAAGGATTGATGATTTACTTGATCAACTTATGAATGTCAAGTATTTTTCCACCTTGGATTTAGCTGCTGGCTACTGGCAAGTACAAATGCATCCTGATTCTTGCCGAATTTATTACTCATCAAGGACTGTACAAATTCATAGTCATGCCATTTGGCCTTAAGAATGCCCCTGCTGTGTTTCAACGCTTAATGCAAAACATATTGATGGGACTGAACCCTGAGGAAGGACTAGACTTTGTTTCAGTATACTTGGATGATATCAGACACATTTGAAGCTCATTTGGGACATCTACAACAAGTCCTACAACAATTCCAAGGTGCAGGGTTAAAACTGGAGCCATCAAAGTGTCACTTTATTTGCCAGAGAGTGGAATATTTGGGACGGGTAATCACTCCACAAGGAATATCACCTAACAACAACAGAATCACAGCCATACATAACTTCCCAGGCCCTTCCACTGTTAAGGAAGTTAGCCAGTTCATAGGACTCACCTCCTATTATCGTAGGTTCATTAGCAGTGGCACAACCCTTGCACAGTGTTACTCAAAAAGATGTAACCTTTCAGTGGTTATCTGAGTGTGAACTAGCATTTCAACAACTTAAGGAGGCTCTAGTCAATGCTCCAGTTCTAGCCTACGCCAATTTCTCTAAAGCTTTCACTTTGAAAACTGATGCTTCCATTAAAGGCCTAGGAGCAGTATTTATCTCAGCTGCAAGATGATAACCATTTGCATCCAGTGGCATATGCCAGTAGATCCCTATCAGCTACTGAAAAACAATATGGTATCACAGAGCTGTAAACCTTGGCCATTGTTAGGGCCATTAGTCATTTCCTCTATGGCAACAATGTCACAGTGTATACAGACCATTCTGCTGTTAAAGCTGTTCTGGAGACCCCCAGCCCAAGCGCAAAGCATGCACATTGGTGGAGTCAAGTGTATGCTAGTGATGTACATACTGTAAAGATTATCTGTGATTCTGGCAGAGAGAATGTGAATGCAGATGCTTTATCATGCAATCCTTCGAATGAAGATTTAATACCTTCCCCTGATGAGAATGGGCAGATGGCAGTGGTATAAGAACCATTATCATTACGTAATATAGATATACCTACCTACATTGCTCAGTGTGGACAATGCAAGTACTTACAATGCACCCACTTTTTCAGTTACAGATCTCAGCCAAGCTCGGCAGGATGATCCAGAACTACAGCAGATTATCTAGTTTCTACTCCATGATCACCTCCTTGCCTGATGATGAAATACAAGCAAGGAAAGTTGTTGTACAACCTTGTCATTTTGCTATAATTGATAGCGTACTTTATTTTGTTGACTCCAAGAACGATGTGTGCTGTTTCCAAACATCTTTGCACACAACTACTAGAGGAAAACCAGTGGGCCAATGGCAGGACATTTATCAGGAGAAAAGCTTTATAGAGCTCTGGTACAACACTGGTGGTGGCCTGGGATGTTCGCAGATGTCACTAAACACTGTTCAGCTTACCCCAGTGTGCCATTGTGAGTGGAAGTGGCCATGTTAACAAACCTCCACCTCACCCCATTCCGGTCCAGAAGCCATTTCAAATAATCAGAGTTGATGTCATGAACTTGCCTCTAACTGCCACATAATGAACTTGCCTCTAACTGCCACGTGTTCTGTAGGCAACTGCCACATAGTTGTTTTCCAAGATTTTCTAACCAAATGGCCTCTGATTTACCCTGTAGCTAACCAAAATGTGCTCCGACTTGTTAAACTGCTTACAGAACACGTCATCCCATTTTTTGGCATCCCAGAAGCATTGCTGTCAGATAGGGGAACAAACCTAATGTCACATTTAATGACTGATGTTTGTCAGAAACTAGGCCTACATAAAGCTTAACACTACTGCCTACCATCTCCAGTGCTAAAGAGTGCTCTCTGTAAACATGCAGCTCAACATGGTACTCAATGGGACAAGTATTTAAGTGGAATCCTCTTTGCATATTGTAATATTCCTCATGATGCAACAGGGGAAAGCCATCGTACCTGTTGTTTGGGATGGACTGCAGATCACCCACAGATGCAAAACTGTTGAATCCCTCATGATTTGCAGCTAATAGACACACAGAACTATTGCGAAGAGCTATCTTTATCGCTAAGATCTGGATGACACAATTTAGCACAAGCCATCCCCATAAAAGTCACCACAGGTCAAATCTGCGATTACTATTTTTATTATTATTAATGCTTTACAGTGACCAGTACTGAAGGTCTGACAACAACTTGTGCAGCAGCCTTAGAATTACCTAACCTAGTTACAAGGACTCAGACTTAAACAATAACTTATAGCAAATAAGGTGTTACAGAAAAGGGGCCAAAGTAAGATGGCACTATATCAAAAAATTCATGTCAATAGGAATACTATTTATGTAGAAAGTTTCATGCTTTAATGAAAAAGTGCACGATTTGGCTAATTTTGGGAGCTACGTTGCTATACTAAAAGTACTAGTAGGCAGCACACCCAGCCATTGATGAAGCCTAAAATTACAAAGACAAAATACAAGTACACTACCAACTGCGTCAGAGCCCCCAATACTATTTATGTGGAAAGTTTCATGCTTTTATATATGAAAAGGTGTATGATTTGGCTAATTTTGGGAGCTACATCGCTATACTAAAAGTACTACTAGGCAGCACACTCGGCCATTGATGAAGCCTACAATTACAAAGAGAAAATACAAGAACACTACCAACTGCATCAGAGCCCCCACCACAACAAGAAGTACACTAACAGATAGCTTGAGGACAAGCCCTTTTGAAGGATGGGAGGATGTAACACTGTTACTTATAGTATCTACTGTATCTGTTATGTATAATGTATTTGCGCATGCATGTGGGTTTGAGAGTCATGAATTAGAGTAATGCCACAAGGTCACCATTAACGTTACATAGAACTATTTTCAAAACAAGGAAATTTGCTTTCTGATTTTAAATTGGAGGGTATTGCTGTTGGTCATGAATGCTATTCTAAAAGCAAACTGGCTTAAATTTCTGAGACTAAATTTAAGGATCATTTTTATAGTTAGGTATATTGCAGCTATCTTGAATACAAGCATCTAAAAAATTTAGGCTCTCGGGTACCATAGCAAATTTGATACCTGTATATGTGCCGGTACCCAGTGGCTACCTATTTTTTACAACCAGCCCCAAGGAGAGGTGGGTTTCACTTCAAACTATACAAAATTTGATTTGTGTTTAAGGTAGCTATTTATTAATACCCAACATTGTCAAGGTTCTTGTGTAGCAAAGTGCCAGTGAAGGGATAGACTAAAGAGATTTATTACTAAGTGGGGAGGGGGAGCATACTCACCCAGAAAGACTTTGAAACATGGCTGTGACAAGATTGTAGTCAACGGACAAAATCCGCACAAATAGCACAATGTCTGCACATAATTAGTTTTGGGAGGACACACATGCCCTTGCAAAGCCAATTTGGTACCATAAAAGCTGATGTGTACATGTTTGTTTGTAGTGCTAACAATAACTGTCACTTGGTTGCTAGGAGACCTACATTTTCCCAACCCAAGGATTTACCAATTCCACCTCCCCTTTGTGTACTGCTATCACCAGCAGCTGTAATGACCACAGCCTGGTGATATGTTGCAGCTATGTGGTTGTATTTAACTTCAAAGCTTTCAATGGAAGTTCCTTATTACAATTCCAGCAGTGTAAAGTGCTCCTCTAGCTCATGTCTGTACAATTTGACTCTATGTCTGTACATTTGTGAATATGTAAGGACATTTGTCCTCGGCACCTTAAAAATTAAATTAAGGCCTGTAAATTAATAATCTATTAGCTGCTGCAGCTGCCATATGGTGGCATGGCATTATAAATCATGCAGGGAATAAAATCTAGCTTTGCTAGAAACTGTTTAGCATGTTTAATAGTAAAATGCAATAGGGGTCTTGTTTCTGGGATAACCGGATTCTTTTGGACTAGTGTGTGATTGTTATGCAATCGTGGGTAAGTGTTTAGTAGTTTTGACTGCTCTATTAGAGTACCTAGATCTTATAAAATACCTAGTTCTTCCTTAATCCACTTTTAAAGAATCAATGTAAGTTTCCTATTGTTACTAAAATAGGCGAGTTAAATCATTCTTTGAGATGAAATCTATTGTACTACCAAGAAGACATTATTATACACCAATGGAGATGGGAGGAGATGACCCTCAAGTGCTTTATCCCACCATATTATGGCTGCATGGCATTATAGATCACACAGGGAATAACATCTAGCTTCATTACAAACCGTTTAGTATGTTTAATAGTGAGTTGTGCTAGTACTGAAATGGACATTCCCATGGGGGTCCCATTCCAGGGATAACCAGGTACAGTGTACAATTGTTATGCAATCACGGGTAAGTGTTTATTACTAATATAGGTGAGTTAAATCATTCTTTGAGTTGGAATCTGTTGTACTACCGAGAAGATACTGCTATACATCGATGGAGATGGGAGGAGATGACCCTCGAGTGTTTTATCCAGACATGGCATGGTGCATGAGTAGATATATGCAAGCACAACACTGGAAATGGAACAAATCACGAAGAAATCAGCTGTGAAATGGATTGCACTGCAAGTAAACAATAGTTCCGGAATGTAAGGCTCTTTTGTAGACAGTTGGTTGGGATTTCGTAGTTTGGTTTTTACCAAAGTTTAGACTTTGCTATTCTGTGTTTAGTAAGGGTAATATGATGCAATTTGGCAATTCAGCAATTTGGCCAGTAATTGCCAGGAATTCAGCAGTCAATTAAGGAAATAGTAAAAAATCTGAATGAACAAACTTCTATAGTTACGGACAATTTTTAAAAGAATAATATATTGTTATGTTAGATTTTAAGGCAATTTTGTATTAATAGTGGACTGCAAAATAGCCTTACTATTATGTAAGTTGAAAATTTTTAATCAAATTTCCTTAAATCAATCACTTGTAAATGTAAACTTAAAAATGTTCTCTGATTCAATCAAATCTTTAAAATTTCCTACGGTATAGTCAGGGGCTAAAAAGAGGGGCTAGTTGTGACCAAAAAGCTAGTTGCCAACGGCCTTTGGTTAATTGTAAATGATATTGGACTAGTATAATTCAGACTAAAATAGCAATACAGAAAAGTATAAAGTCAAAAAATTACATATAATGTGCTGTGTACCATAACCCTTTAGAGTCTACTGCAGGGATTTAACTAAAAGTAATTCAAGATCCAATCTTTGAATACCTATTTTCTGTGGCCTATTTGATTAACTGCCTGATATTGAATCTGAGGGCATTATTGGTAGTTGCATTCCATTTTCAGTCCTAATAAATAATACACTTGAGTATTTCAAGTGAATAGTTCTTGTAACTATAATAATCTAGAGTTGGCTCCTATAGTATAACAAATAATAACATCATTACAAAGGTCTTGACATTCAAACCTTCATGTGCTAAGGAGAGAGTAAAAATTAACTGAGTTTTCAATTTTTATGGATGTACACGGCCTGGACGTATCCTTTAATACAGCTACTAAAGTACAAACTTTATACAACTATATGCTATAATATGTGGCAGCAACAAAACAAACCGGTATACCATACTAGTATCCATAAATGAGAGGAGTATGACAACACTGAAAGTTACAAAACATACATTCATTTCAAAGTTTTGGATTTTTTGTTTAACTCTGACATATAATACACAGTTTACCTCTACTACATGTGGTCTCATTGCCAGTCCAGGTCCCATCACTTTGACAGGTTCTAGCATCACTACCCTTTAGCTCATAACCTCTAGTGCATGACATAAAACAAGTGTCTCCCTCATAACCCTCTCCAGTGGTAAATGTAGCACCATTATCACACAGCATTTCAAGATCATCAGTTGGAGGTACTAGTGCAGTACACTGAATGTCTATAAAGTAAAACGCATACACAAGAGATGCAATCAGTACATTTTTACACCATATTACTATTGTAAAATGTGACAGCACAGCACAATGTAATGAAATGCAGTACTAAATACAATATTGGTATGAACACAAGTGTACTAACTTACAGTAGCCTGTGAGTCAACATCATGCACCTATAATGTCTAAGTACCGTATTTCTATAAATATAAGCTGCGAGAAATTTTCACGAGTTAAATTTTCGTGTTAAAAATTTTTCACCTGTGTCCTCAAGCGACGAAAATTTTTTAACAGTGAATTACGTAACTTTATTAATTCTATACGGCCTTTTTCGAGGCCTTTTTGTATACAGGAGAAGCAGAATGACAAGCAGCAAAACTGAATTGTGGCGTCTCCGTTCCGCCCATGGAGGCTGCACCCCAGATTCAGAAGTTGTCTGTCACAAGTCAAGCAATGGACTGGAGTGAAATGGCTGTAGCTATAAGCTCATTTCATCAACTTGCATATTTGTGAATATATACTCCATTTAATGTGTCCTGTAGGAGCTAAATTATATAAAGTCATAAAAGATTACTGAGATATTAGTAGTTAAAGTTGTAACTTTGTAACTTGTGTAACTGGTTACAATGATTTTTTTCAGGATTTTAAGAAGAATATTACCTCATATTAAGCCACATATGTAGACATTCAAGTTCTCGAATATTACGTTGGTAAAAAATTTTCGCGTAATAAATTTTCGTCGGATGCTAGCTTCGACGAAATATTTTTAACGGTTTATAAATATAGAAATACGGTACTATTATAACACATAATCCTACCCAAAGCAATGTAGCTCTGTTGGTAGGTTTCAGGCAGTGTGCAGGGTTGGAATTGGTGCGTAGTACGTGGATTCAAATACACAACACATATTATTAAGACTTTTGGTACTTAAGGTTTTCAGACTACCTTTAGGCAGTCTCTTCTTTTGCTTTGTTGGTTTACATCAACTAAAGTAGCCAAGTTTGGTATCAAAACATTTTGTAAACAGTCACTGGTAGCTACAAATTTGTAAACAGTCACTGCATGTGGTAGCTACAAATATCAGCATTGGATTGTTGCAAAGTATGTCAGATAATGTTGAGGAAGTTTGAAAATTTCATACAGCTATAGCAGTCATACTTTACACTTTTATCTTAAAATAATGAGTGTTAATTACACTTTGAGGCATAAGTTGTTCTGTAATATCGCAGTTTGATCAGAAAACCAATTAGTATAGTAGTATAACTCCCAAAATATATTGTGTTACTTGTGCACCTTTTCATATATATAACCATGACAATTTCCATAAAATAATACTCCACTTTTTAGATATAATGCTATCTCATGTTTTACCTTTAGTGACCTTTATCGGCACTATTTCTAGAAGTGTACCAATGTACTATAAGTATTATACTGGCCACTGATGGGACCAATAATGCTGAGAAAACTGATATCAAATAACTTATATTAGACACTATGCAATAATTAAGTCATTTTATTCTCAGCAAACGGAACAATGACTTTCTTCCTTACATTTAAATGCCATACTATGAGAAGCCATATAAGTATACATATCTTTAAAACTTTCATACAATAATCAAAGTAGTAAGCAAGCCAGAGTAATCCTGACTAATCTTTGCAGGAACATGCATTAAACTGTCATACATACCAGGGGCGTAGGGAGGTGGGGTTCCGGGGGGTTCAGGACCCCCCTGTAAAATTTAGACTTCTGCAAGCAGGATCCTAACACACCATTTAGTGTGGCAGGACAAAATGAGTGAGTAATATAGTGTAACGGCACAGCACAACAATTAATAAAGCTTGCATTCATCTCTCAGGGAAGGATTTACAGAGATAACATGAGCCCTAGGCCTCTTCAAAATTTGTTTAAAAGATCGATATACTCTAATAGAGCAGTCAGGTTTATACTCTAATAGAGCAGTTGGGTATACTCTAATAGAGCATGCATGTAAATATATCCATGTCCATATGAAGTTTTTCAGACATTCTAGTACAAAACTTAGCATGACCTTATACTGTTTTAGCTTTGGTGTGCAGTGTTTAAAGATATAGAGCTCCAGTAATTTATCACTTGTGTTATGCAAAATGAATTCATGCTATGCATATTTGTATAGTTATATTGTTTTCATTGTAAGTCATTCTATTTGTATCAGTGGATTCATGGCTGTTATACCACAGTGAGATAACTATCACTTACAGATTACTAGACCTATGTGTCTCTATGTGTTATGCTGTCTGTTTCCACTAGGTGACTTTATCTAGTACTACCTTCATTGCGGGGCACTTATATGCATCGTGATTAATGTACTTTTTACATAAAATATAGCAATTTTGCTGAGTTTTGATTCATTAAAATATTGAAAGTCTCTCGGCGGCTGGGGGCTGTGCCCCCAGACCCCTGCTTCTGGTAACTCAATGCTGGTGCTGGAACCTCCCTTCAAAAAACCCTGGCTACACCCCTGCATACATACACTTTATTAGTATATGTAATAGGATGGATGGCTGTGGTATTCGGGATTAATAGTGTGAGCATTGTAAACAGGAAGGAGTAAAATTTCCTTCCTGTTTACAATGCAAGAACTATTAATCCCGAATACCACAGCCATCCATCCTATTGCAAATTAATCCGACAACCATAGCAACTGTTACTAGGCAACAGAAATTCTAAAAATAACCACTGCAAAAGATCAGTCACACTTAGCAACCCTTGCTATGGTCTCAAAGTGACGTTTACCCTAGCAACGATTACTTAGCTTTTGCTATGCCATGGGGCATCTATCACTATGGTAACACTAGTTGTCAAGTTGGACATCTACTTCTAATAGAAACACACCACACTATTTTAGCCAATCAAATTAGTATTACAGGTTTTTGTTAAGGGACCTTGACAAACAAATGTAATACTAATTCTATTGGCTAATTGCTTGACGCATTTCAATATAATACGTCAAGCTGCCATTGAGAGTATTATACATTAACACATTCAATTGTTGGATTATATCAGTTATATTGGATCAGCAGAACGATGAGAGTTCAATATGGTTATGAGTCACTATGTAGGGAGTTCAGCTATGTGTCAAGTCATCCTGTAGAGAAGTCAGCCATTTTACAAGTCGACCTGTAGAGAGTTCAAGTCAACCTGTACAGAGTTCTGTAGAGGGCTCAGCTACAAATCACTCTACATTACAAGTCAACATGTAGCATGTTGACTTGTTGAGTTCATATCAGTTGCAATCACCCTGTTTTATAAGTAGCATAGGTTGACAATTATCAAACACATTTCAATCAGTGCTGACGCACTTTACTTATAACTTAGTACCCACAGAGACTAAAGGCTGTTTTATTAAATAGCAAAGTCTGTGTGTTGTTGTGGTAAGGAATTATAAGTCAGCATGTTGCAAGTTGTGCATGAATTAACAGTAGAGCCTATCATGCACGACTCTTCAAGCACCTATACATATTATCAACAGCAGTAATTCACACAATAATTAATTTTCAAACAGTTTGCACATTCCGATGAATAATTTATTAGACAATTAGCTATCACTTTGTTATGGGATTATATTCAACTACCAAATAACAAGAAATATTACAGAGATTGAATATGTCATTCTCAAGTTATTCAGGTTAGATTGAAACCATGGTTGTTATGGGCACTACCATTTTGCTCATTACCTGAGGCCTGCTGGTTCAATTTAATTAAAACTTGGGACTCAAGGAGAACAAAGTCTTCTCTACTGAATGGTCCAAACTAGAAATACATGTGTTGTGGTGGTGGAAAGTTCTTGGTACTTGTTAAAATAATTGTAATTTTGTTAGCTTATTATCACTGTATATCCACTAGAGCCTCTGGAGTCCTTTACTAATATAAACCACTGAAGGAACTATTGTAAATGTTGCATTGTTAGTCATTATAGCTCAATAAGACTTCAGTTAGCCTTTACCTGTTGAGTAGTTTGCTAAGTTCGATAGTATTACCATTCAAGAATAGGAGTGCTAGTTACAAAACAACATGTAGCTAAATACATAGTACACACATGTACACATAGTCAAATGCACTCAACAAATTCTTTTTCTTTTCCTGTAGTAAACAAATTTATGTATTAAGGCTTTACAGCACAAGTGCTGAAGGTCTGTAGGACACCTGGTCCTACAGCCTGTTTAAAGTTGTTACAGAAAGTTTCCTGTAGTAAAGAAAGACAAGTAAAAAAGAAGCTTCAGGTAAGCTTTGGGATACGCAATTACAAAAAGAGTGATAATTAAGCCAAAACAGCCAAGCTGTGAAAAAAGGTGCAGCCCCCAAAAGAGCAGTGAAAAAATGTGAACCTAAAAGTGGCGAACAAGAATGATTGCAATGATGTTAATTCCAGCCATTTTTTAGTGTGATTATTAAAAATAATTGGCTATAAACATCATTGCAGCCATTTCTTGGCCGCCACATTTGTTTTTTTTTGACTTGGATTTTTAGGGGCTGCACTCTTTTCACAACTTAGCTGTTTTGGTTTAGATGATTAGTTTAGATAAAAAGTATTGTATGCCAAGAACAGTGTGTGTCTTAATTAGTACAGTGCAGTTTAGCAACTCATCATAAAGTATGGATCATTTTTCTATGCAAAATGTGCCCATGACTACCAGCAATTAGGTAAAAGAAAACACCATAGGAATAGCCATAAAGTTTGAGCCTGGTAACATTTCCTGGCAGTATTAATCAACTATTTATCATCTTCCCATGTGAAAGATATCTAAATGAAGGCTGTACAGAAGAAGGTAAACGAGAATGATAAGGACTCATGATGCATTGATTGTTGATTGTATGCATGTAAGACAATTTTGATTTGCCCATGAAACTTGTATGTGCATGCTTGTACCATACTTCAACAACTACACTATCATGACATTTCAGTCATTGCATTAGTATAGTACAAAGTTTGCAAAAAATTGCACTGGATAGAAAGGTACTGGTGTTTGATAATTGGTACATTGGCATTAAGAAATCCATTCATATAATAGAAAATAAGTGTTCAAACTTTTTTACAAGGATAGCACTATCACCTGGTGAAAATATGAAGTTGATACCACTCTACTAGAGATATTGACATACGTAGTTTAGTATGAATCCTGTTTGATAATCAGTCATTGATGTTGCCATTACTTATAGTATGGCCACACAGGATTTGTCTAACATTATGTGACTAACTCAGCAATAACCTGCACAGTTCACCTTAGGAAACAATGGGTGAAACCATACATACAGTACTGCTCAAATGCAACGTTGTCTTGTTTGAGTGTAAGGAATTGAAAAACTTGCTAATTAAAGGGCGTGGAATCCATTTTGCTTGTGAGTATTCATCCCAATTGGTTTGAAATGAACAGTCAAAATCAAAACGGGTGCCATGCCCTTTAATTAGCGAGTTTTAAAATTGTTTGCACTGTTGCAAAATGATGTTGTATTTGAGCAGTTTGTACCATACTATAAAGAGAATATAAGCAAGTTTCTCACTGTTTCTCAGTGAAGTTAGATTAAAATTATACACTATTTTGTTTACCTGTTCATGGAGACTTTGATTGTCTTGGTTTCATTTGAATAGTCTTTAAAAGCATGCAAGATACATGTATAAGCATTTATTTACAATGTGGTAGACGTATAAAAAATGCTTGTATGTGCAAGGAGATACAGGGATAAAAATATTTTGGTGACTCGTGGTGAATGAACACTTTGAGCCAAGTCCAGCTCTATAGACCAATGTATACACAAGTTATGGCCTGGAATGTAAGCCCCTGTAGTTTATCTTCAGTATCATTGTGGTACAAATGGATTTTTCACTCTTCCTACTGTCTAGTACAATAGGCTGAAACTGTGGTAACCTATTTCATAGTGAACACTAGGGCTGAGCGATACTGCCATTTTAGTATCACGATCGATACTGAATACTTTACGATACTTACAAATACTTTACGATACTTTACAATAGCCACTATTCACGATACTGAATACTTTACGATACTTACAAATATGTCAATCATAGCTGGTGCTACATAGTGTATTCCTCAGTATTCCTACAGAAAGTCTTCAAAAGTAGCATCAAACTAGCCACTGTCAACCTTGTTTACAGTAACAGTTATTGTAACACATGCTTTGAAATTATGTTATGGTGTTCACACCTCTCTGCAGGGGTAACCAGGTATGACTTACAAGGATTCTTGAGCCTAGTACTGCATAACAAATGGCTTTTTAATGACAGTAATATACAGGCATGGTATCACGATAGTTAATAACTAAATATCGCAACATCAATACTTTCAAAATATCGCGATATATCGCTAAAACGGTAGTATCGCTCAGCCCTAGTGAACACTTTTAGGTAGGTACTACTGAGGCAATAAAAGAAACGGTGTAAATACTGAGGGGTTTGCTTAGACAGTTTCAATTATGCCCTAGCCCAAGGACTGGATAACTATCACATAAAATTAAGCTTTTATTAAACCTAGAAATGATGGAATGTGAATAAAACTTACAATTTACTCTACTTACCAACTGTAAAGTGCATTAATGGCTGACGAAGAACAGAGCGATAGTTGGCATTATTGAGATCAACTGATTTAGCAGTAGAACCATCAATACCCTCAAATAGATACTGCACATATCCAGCTGTCTCTATAGTCCTCACTTTAAGATGAGCATCAAATGGGTGATAATATCCAACAACATCTCCTGACTGAACCGGAATTCTGTTAAGACCAGTGAGAGGAATAGTTGCTATCACATGAGTTGGTTCAGTTATGTGACTGGGTTTCAAATGAACTTGAGCAATTTTAGTATAAACTGTTGAATCCTGTGATGATGCTCTCCATACTTGTATGTAAGGGTAATCATTCCTTTGTTTATCAGGTAGTAATCTGACTCTGATTCTGGTTATTCTGGCATTAAAAGTAAAATTTAGGCGTGGAATAATCGCCAATTTGTCACGAGTCATTTCATGACTACCAATCCGCTGCACATCAACATAATCTGTGCAGTTCAGTCCACCCTCTGAATGTAACAGAAATAAAACAACAAACAGATTTACAACACATGAATACAATCAATACATAATAAAAGTCAATGATTATGGGCATAAAGACTATAACATTACTCATCACTATGTGCAGTTTTCTATACTGGTTCACGGCTTTTAAGCCTATATACAGTACATTATGTATGTATATAGCTATTCTAAGTAGTATGCACACTGCTACTTAGTACCAGTGAACAACATAATTATATGATGAAGTGGGTGACTATCACACCTTTCAATTATCGTGCTACCACTCTACACGCTCATACATATATACAGGACACACACATTCTCACCTATCCTACACAATGTCTCCATACCACTCCAAATTCTGTTGCTCAAACAGGTCCTAGTGTCACTACCAGTTAGCTCATAACCAGTATTACATGTGAAACTACAAGTGTCTTCATAGGAAGGAACTCCATCATCTCCCAGTGAGCAAGTCATCACTCCATTGGTAGGAGCAGTAAGGGATCGACAGGGAACTGCAAAATGCAATAAGCAAGGTATAAATGTACACATATGCAAGCAAAAAAGTTATCTGCCATTTCCACAATAACCATGACCCAGGGATAGTAGCAGGGATCATGAGTTATTCAGACAAATATTCATATGATATGATATTATCACTTCCTTCCACAAATTACAACGAGCAGAAACACACATAAAAATTGCTGTTGACAGGTCAACAGCTAGTCTATTTTCATGCTCCAACACATGATATACACTGTAAAATCTTTAGAAAACAAAGACTTCATAGTGCCATATACACACTATTAAACAATTATCAAGGCTAAATATGGAGCAGTCCAGTATCAAGACACACGGTAGTGTGTCGTGCGGCCCAAGAAGTCGGCGCGCCACACCCGTGAGTATATTGACAGGAAGAACGAAAACGTCATTTTCACACCTTTGTATCTTGGTGATCACTTATCTGATTGGAACCAAATTTGCTACACAGTTGCCCGCCAGCCAGGGGGAGTATACATTCCAAATTTGAAGGAAATCGCTCCAACCATTTCCGAGATACGAGCTGCCAAAGTTTCGTTTTTTTTCTTCGTTTTTTTTTCTTCTTCATCTTTTCGCACACTTGCAAAACTTGCTATAACAAGCAAACGCGTACTCCGATCGCCTTGAAATTTGGCACACAGAAAGGGAATCCAACGGCGAATCCTACCATCAAATTTGGTACACATCCGATGAATGGTTCAGGAGTTATGACCGATTATTCGCGTAAAACAAGATCGATTTGTTGTCACCCCTACAGGGTAAACCGCTTCATGGAATGAGTTGAAAATTGCTATGTAGATGGAGTAACCATCGTAGGAGTGCCTTTTGGTGGTTTGAAAGGAATCGAGATAAAGACCATGGAGGTATGACACAAAATCCAACCTGTGTCACAATTACGCGATCGATTTTTATGAATAAAAAAAGTATTAGTTTTCACGTCTACTAGGCAAACCGCTTAGAGCAATGAGCTGAAAATCGGTGTATTTTTATTTATTTATTAATGCTTTACAGCACAAGTGCTGAAGGTCTGTAGGGCACCTGATCCTACAGCCTGCTCAAAGACTTTAGCTACTTAGACTTTAACTACTTAAGGTGTGTTTGAAAAGTTGGAGAAAGGAGAAAAAATCCATGACTGGACCTAGGTAGCCTCGAACCTGCAGCCATCCGATTTACGCTCGAACGCTTACAGGAGTCTACCAGGTGGTCAGGATGTTTTCTCCTTGTTATTTTCATGTAATTATATCCATAGGAATTCTAGAGAGTAACTCATTATCTCTAAGTACCCGAAGTAGAACCAAATGGACACTAGTTTATTTATTAATGCTTTACAGCACAAGTGCTGAAGGTCTAGCTGGAATAATCTTCATAGAAAGTCCTTGCAGTAGTACAGAAGTATCGGTTTACAAACCACTGAGTTATGATTCGAAAGCCAACTCCGTGTAGCAAATGCGAGATCGAGATACTCTAATAGAACAGTCACCCTAATAGAGCATTCGGCTAATTTATTTACTCCATTATAGAATTTTATTACATCACAAGTTATTCTGTAAGGAGTTCAGCTGCAAACAGTTAATCTTATAGACAGTTCAGCAAGAAGCAAGTCACCATGTGGAGAGTTAAGCAAATATATCACTATAGAGATTCAGAACATTACAAGTCACACTGAAGAAAGTTCAGCTATAAACAAGTCATGCACCCTGTAGAGAATTCAGCTACAATTAAGTCACTCTCTAGAGAATTCAGCTACACAGAATTCAGCTACACACAAGTCACTGTGGAGAGAGTTCAGCTACAAACAAAATACTTTGCAGAGTGTTCAGCTACAACAAATCAACCTTTAGAGCGATCAGCAATGAACAAATCAACACAAATCTACCTGTAGAGAGATAAGCTAGAAACAAATCACCCTGTAGAGAGTTCAGCTACAAAAAATCACCCTGTAGAGACATCAGCTAGAAACTAGACACGATGTAAGGAGTTCAGCTACAAGCAAATCACCCTTTAGAGAGTTCAGCTACAAACAAATCAACCTGCAGAGAGATCAAATCACCTTATAGAGAGTTCAGCTACAAACAAATTGCCCTGTAGAGAGATCAGTTACAAACAAATCAACCTGCAGAGAGATCAGCTACACACAAATCAACTTGTAGAGAGATCAGCTACAAACAAATCACCCTGTAGAGAGATCAGCTAGAAACTACACACAATGTAAGGAGTTCAGCTACAAGTAAATCACCCTGTAGAGAGTTCAGCTAAAACAAATCAACCTGCAGAGAGATCAGCTACAAACAAATCACCTTATAGACAGTTCAGCTACAAACAAATTACCTTGTAGAGAGATCGGCTACAAATTAATCAACCTTCAGAGAGGTCAGCTACACACAAATCAACTTGTAGAGAGATCAGCTACAAACAAATCACCCTTTAGTGAGTTCAGCTACAAACAAATCAACCTGCAGTGAGATCACCCACAAAAACGCACTTGTACAGAGTTCAGTTACAAACAAATTACCCTGTAGAGAGATCAGGTAGAAGAATTCACCTTGTAGAGAGTTCAGCAACAAAGAAACCATCACATAGAGAGTTCAGCTACAAAGACATTACCCCATAGAGAGTTCAGCTAGAAGAAGTCACCTTGTAAAGAGTTCAGCTAGAAGAAGTCACCTTGTAAAGAGTTCAGCTACAAAGAAACCATCATGTACAGAGTTCAGCTACAAAGAAACCACCATGTAGACTGTTTAGCTGCAAAAAATCAACTGTAGAGAGTACAGCTAGAAACAAATCACCCTGTAGAGAGATCAGCTAGAAGAGGTCACCTTGTAGAGAGTTCAGCTACAAAGAAACCACCACATAAAGAGTTCAGCTACAAATAAATCCCCCTGTAGAGGGATCAGCTAGAAGAAGTCACCTTGTAGAGAGTTCAGCTACAAAGAAACCATCATGCAAAGAGTTCAGTTACAAACAAATCACCCTGTAGAGAGATCAGCTAGAAGAGGTCACCTTGTAGAGAGTTCAGCTACAAAGAAACCACCACATAAAGAGTTCAGTTACAAACAAATCACCCTGTAGAGAGATCAGCTAGAAGAAGTTACCTTGTAGATAGTTCAGCTATAAACAATTCACCCTGTAGAAAGATCAGCTAGAAGAAGTCACCTTGTAGAGTGTTCAGTTACAAAGAAACCATCATTTAGAGAGTTCAGCTGCAAACAAATCACTCTGTAGAGAGTTCAGCTACAAAGAAACCGCCATGTAGAGAGTTCAGCCTCAAACAAACCACCTTGTAGAGAATTCAACTACAACAAATCACCCTGTAGAGAAGAAGTTACCTTGTAGAGAGTTCAGCTACAAAGAAACCATCATGTAGAGAGTTCAGCTGCAAACAAATCACCCTGTAGAGAGTTCAGCTACAAAAAAATCACCCTGTAGAGAGTTCAGCTAGACGAAGTCACCTTATAGAGAGTTCAGCTACAAAGAAACCATCATGTAGAGAGTTCAGCTGCAAACAAATCACCCTGTAGAGAGTTCAGCTACAAAAAAATCACCCTGTAGAGAGTTCAGCTAGACGAAGTCACCTTATGGAGAGTTCAGCTACAAAGAAACCATCATGTAGAGAGTTCAGCTACAAAGAAACCATCCTGTATATAGTTCAGCTACATTTCAAGTCACCCAGTAGAGAGATCAGCTGCAAAAAAATATCCTGTGGGGAATAATGGGCATGTAATAAATATACGTATATAATTAGTATAATTACTAATAAAATCAAAAATAATTGAAGTATTAAAAATCTTCTTTAAGTTCTTTTCATCTTCCTGTGGTAAAGAAAAAAACACATGGGTTAAAAAAGCCCCAAAGCCAGCCATAGGCCGGCTTTGCAGTATACAAATACAAAAAGAAGTGATATCTAATCAAAAACAGCCAAGCTGTAAAAAAAGGTGCGGCCCCCAAAAAGGCCATGGTGAAAAAAGATGTGAAATTCAAGGTGGCGGCCAAGAAATGGCTGTGATGGTAGGTTAATGGTTACATTTTAATAACGACAATTCAGGTGAATTTTGTGCCGCTTGGTCTTGGCACCAAATTCACCTGAATTGTCATTATTAAAATGTAACCATTAACCTACCATCACAGCCATTTCTTGGCCGCCACCTTGGATTTCACATCTTTTTTCACCATGGCCTTTTTGGGGGCCGCACCTTTTTTTACAGCTTGGCTGTTTTTGATTAGATATACAATACACAAGGAAAAGCCCTGCTGTCCACAAATGAGTGAACAACACCAAAAAAGAGATCATTGTTGTATAACGCTTAGAGGGACATGTGACTATAGTATGTTCATGTTGAGCTGAATCCTCAAAAACATTTAATAACTCATGGATGCAATTACACATAATCTTGAAATTTGGGGCTCATTTGTAGTACTGCTTGACCCGCTAAAAATATTTAATCTTTTTGTTCAAAAGTTTGACATAATATTTATGGCCAATCAAAATTTTCACAATACTTTCCTATGGGGAAGCTATATAAGCACAGTGTCCATTACAGCCCTTTCCCGAACTTGTGATGGAGCCAAACCGTACGTGTCTGTTGTTGACACCTTTGCTGCTACCAATAATCATCTGGTTGGCTGAAATGTTAACTCTGTTGAGAAAAATCCACCTTTAATTTTTAGCTGTTTTTCAGGATTCAGCTCAACATGAACATATTATAACACAGACAGCATATTATAACATGATACACACATTACAACATGTACTACCTACCTCTTTTACAGATGGGTTCAGTACCACTCCATTTCGTATTACTTTGACACATCCTAAAATTACTACCAGTTAGTAGAAATCCAGTGTTACATGTGAAACTACAAGCATCTTCATAGAAAGGAACTCCATTGCTATTTTCCAGAAAACAAGTGATTGCTCCATTGTTAGGATTAGTCAGTGGAAAACAAGCAACTACAAGGTCATAATATCCACACACGCAAACATAAAGTAAAAAACAACAACAACAGCTTTAGGTGGTACAGTGAAACTTGTTATACTAGCCACCTGTATAGAAGGTCTACCTCTCTAAGAACCCAAATACGTTTCCTTGGTGAGATATTTATTAAGGGAATTTAGGCCCAAAGTGACTGGCTTAGACAGGTTCCACTGTAGTTAGAAAAGGTATACCTTGTTGGTTGGATGCAGACTTCCCTCAAGATACAGTTACCCTAAGTGCTACTGTTAATCTTGATATTTTAGCTTATGACCCAAGATCATAGTTAGACCAACTTAAAGAATTTGCAATTATATTGGTGCAATTATAAGGACACTATGCTAAGAACGTTAATCATAGTAAGCTCTAAAGAGAATTGGCCTTTGTAAACCATTGAGATACTCTGATAGAGCAGTTTAAAAAGTCAGGACATGCCAGGTTCTTCGCAATTGCTATCTCTCTACAACAATTTAAGAACAGATGAAAGGTTGCAGCAGTCAGACCATATGCAGGTACAGTAGTTACATATGTGGTAGCTCTGACTGCTCTATTAGATCAAAGTAACAAGATTTCTTTCAGCTTAACAGTCTATTCTTAAAATCATGCTAACATCATCTTAAAGTCTTGCAGTTTACCTACATAGACTTGACCATACCCACTAGTGTAAATACATCACCTATGGTAGTGGAGTTATGACCTCAAACAATGACTTCAAATTACTGTGATGTATATAGAACTGATTTTAATTATGTCTCATTAAATGGTAAACAGATGAATTAAGGGACATTGAGTGCTCACATCATCACCAATAGGGACCTCCTAGAACCCCCACATAGGAACCTTGCACAACTCTTGCAGGTCACTATTCCAGCACCACTTTGTGATTGTATAGGTGTCACGGGTTAGTTTGACTTTGAAATTGATGGGTAGACTGAAAAGACAAACTTAGGGGAAAATAGACATGAACTTGAATAAAAATCTACCATATTGCTAGTTGTACTCTGGAAGCCTAATACAACAGTTACAGTCTATCATGAGCATTATATGCATGTCTACTGCAAGGCCATTGTATTACATACTGCAAATGTTAGACTGAAAGAAATTTTCACTCAATGCAGAAAAACAGTAGCTGGGAATTATACAGTAACTAGCTTTGAGATTGTTCTACTACAGTACCATTCTACCAACAAACAAATACACATGTATGTACATACATACAAACATACTTGGATACAAACATACATTTGCTACTTACCTCTTTTACAAATGGCCTCACTACCACTCCAGCTCCCATTACTCTGACAGGTCCTAGTGCTAGTACCATTTAGTTCATGACCAATTTTACATGTGAAACTACAAGTGTCTCCATAGGAAGGAGTTCCAACATCTTTCAGTGAACAAGTCATCATGCCATTAATAGGATTAGTGAGTGGAGGACACTCAACAAGTTCATCTGTACACATATATATAGAGCAATACACATTTTTATAGACACACATAAACATCTTATTCATACTACATGAGTGCATACAATATCACTGTGAGGACAGGAACAGTGTCCTACAAGAGGTTTTCAAGCCTTGTGAATGACTACATAGATGCTAGGGCTGAAATAAATACTAATATTTGATGAGTACTCATTAAAGATTTTGGTACTTGGATAGTAAAACTGGTACTTGAGTACTCGTTAAGATCACATGACCCAGCTCACATGGTGCTTTTGTCATCAGGGAGTGACACAATGAAGGCTGTAGAGTTTGATCGGCATAATTTTTGTAAGGGACACTAACATCAGTACTTTAATACAGTGTGTGTATCATTGTTGTTACACTTGAAAAACTGTAAACTGTTTAAGGTTGGTACAAAACATGTCAAAAGGGTATGACTACATGCAACTAGTAATCATGAGTTCTTGATTGTTAACTCTAGAGAGTACTCGAATACCGATCAATTCAACCATAATAGATACGTAATGTCCTTCCTTGGATATCATTATATTATTAACAACCCAATGTGTTATTCCATGAGAACTCACCTAGTTAACACCTAGCTATATCATTTGCTAATATCAGCTGGACAATAGTAATGTTACAGTGTTACTCAAAGAATTATATTTGCTCAAGCAAAATTATTGGCATTCTACTAACCACTTTTAATATAATGCTCTATCCTCCACAACACATGTACATACACAAGCATTCTTATATTCATGCAATCATATATATGCTAGTTACCTTTTACACACAGGGTATCAATACCACTCCAGCTTCCATCACTCTGACAGGTCCTAGTATCACTACCAAACAGCTTATAACCAGTGTTACATGTGAAACTACAAGTGTCTTTATAGGAATGAACTCCATCATCTCCCAGTGAACATGTCATCACTCCGCTTTTAAGATCAGTCAGTGATGGGCAAGTATGTCCTGCCATATGAAAACAAAAAGCCAGTAACTGTTAACTGTCATTTTTATAGTCACATTGACTCAGTTAATTTAAGACTTGCACTCGTATACTACCCATCGGTATATATTATCTATGCAAAAAAAAATCAGCTTAGCTGCAAAAATAATAGTGCAATTTTGCAAATAAAAATAACTGGTGACTGAAAGAGCTGATATCTGGAGTGATCAAGTAAATGAACGTTAATACAACAATCCCACTGTATGGGAGTTATAAAGTGCCACGATGGGTAATAACAGACATTCAGGCTCTGATACTTAGTAATAAGTAAGTTATATAACCCAGTGATAACCAACTTATCCATATTACCCAACAGTCTAATATCCTTAAACATTTGTACACTGGGATATGTAATAGTTGCATTGTGTAATGAAAGTCAAAACACGAGCTCATAACGATGTTTCAAGTAAACCAAAGCAGTTAGTTTACCAGCCATAAATAAACTAAAATTGTTTCCACTATTTCCAAGTCCACAACTTCCAGCTTTGCATTATTCACATAACTAAATCCCACAACTGATCCCATAAAGTGTCATTGTATTATAGCAGAAGAGATGAAGAAGTTTCATTAGAAATACATGATTTTTGGGAATGCCTGGAATGCATTAATGAGAAAAGGAGGTAGTATATCAAAAATATACTCCCTTCTAGAATGATTGTTTTGTTTTTTTGATATACTACCTCCATTTCTCCTTGATGCATTCCTGAGCACTGGTAGCAGTAGCAGTGCTATTGATATTATTCACCTTCTCTTTCCTTTGAAGTAAGGTGTTAAAGTGGTACGTGTAATATATTTGATTGATATTATTGTTATTACACTCGATCTTGGTTCTGCCTTGGTCTCATGTTGTAGTGACATTATTCTTGCAACAGCTAACTATGTTTAACATTGGCCTTTATCCATGCTTGCATTTACATTCAGTGTTCCTACATCCCTATTTAATTCCTTTTAACTGGTTAGTAACTTGGGTGTCTTCCAATAGTAGGTGTAGAGAGAAATACTGTAGCAGTTAAATTGTTTGTAAATCAAAAGCAAAAGAATGTAGTAAGACTGCATGTAGAGCATAATCCATACATACACATTACTCACTTCTTTTACAAATGGTCTTGCTACCACTCCAGCTCCCATCACTCTGACAAGTTCTAGTGTCATTACCAGTTAGCTCATAACTAGTGTTACATGTGAAACTACAAGTGTCTCCCTCATAACCCACTCCAGTGGTATATGTGGCACCATTAGAACACAACATTTCAAGATCATCAGATGGAGCCAATGTAACACACTGGGTGTCTATGTTACCAAAACAAATTATATCACCAATAAAAACAAAACACACAAAACTTACATATGTAGTGTGGCTCAGAAGCCAATGCAAAAGACAAGCATGTCATTAAATAATTAGCCCAAAAGCCCACATTGATTGATTTCTCACTGGCTTACATACCACTTTTTCCTACCACATTGATATAAAAACATAATTGCCAACACACATAGCCTTTGATACACTACCCATGTGGCAAATTTACATCTTTGAGCTAGAGGAAATAGAATTGGGATACAGAAAGACAGAGGTAAGAACATGATGTATGCATGCATTGTATATACTGCAGTATGTACATCAAGGGGAATCTAGATGTGAAAAATCTAACCCAGATGTATACAGCATTATCTTTTGCTGAGCTGTATTTGAGAGTAATTAGTCAATTAGTCAGAAAATCCTTTATAAAAATATTCATAGGAACTCATCAGTAAGTTTCAGGTTGCTATGAAGGTATATGAAACTTTCCAGATGGCAAGTCATGACTACTGCCACTTTTATAACACAAAATGAAGTATAATCATTAGAACAAAGCTGGGATAAATATAGAGTGTCAGGGAAAAGTTTGGGTATGCTACAATAGAGCATTTGATAATACCAAGTCATTGTCCCATATTACGATATTCTTGCTAAACCTTAATGAACAAAAGTTATGTACACTTACCAACTGTAAAATTGATTAATGGCTGACTTAGACCAGAGTGATCAATGGCATTGTTAAGATCAACTGATGTAGTAGTAGAACCGTCATCAGTAAATTCATACAGTACATATTTAGCTGTCTCTATGGTCCTCACTCTATAACGGGCATTAGGTGGATGATAATATCCTATAACATCTCCTGACTGAACAAGTATTCTGTTGTTACCAGTAAGAGGAATGTTTGCTTCTACATAAGTTAACTCAGTGATGTGACTTTCATTAACTTGAACTTGAGCAGTTTTACTATAAATTGTTGAATCCTGTGATGATGGTCTCCATACTTGTATGTAAGGATAATTTTTCCTATGTCTATCAGGTAGTAATCTGACTCTGATTCCAGTTATTCTGACATTACAATGGAAACTGAGATGTGGAACAATTCCCAATCTGTTATGAGTCATGTCATCACTACCACTTTGCTGAACATTGACATTTTCTATACAAGCTTGCCCATGTACTGAATACAAAATATACAACATATTAAAACTACAAACAGAAAATGGTCACCAAGCAAAAAACTGTCACAATAGTTAGCAATTAACATGCGTATAAGTAATCTAGTTTATTTCAAAATAGTGTGCACACTGTTAAAATTAATGACAATGCACTACATTTTCTATGTGCTGTATCCCTATCCTTGCTTGTGCTGGTCTAGATTCTTTTGCAAAAAGTGATGAAATCAGAAAGCTTCTCATGATTGTGAACAGGCCTGGTGAGATGGGATTGAGATATTGTTGCTTGGTATATATAGTGTTGGGTTGAGTTGTTATTTAAGCCAACGCTATATACTACTCACATGGTAAATAAGCCATTGTTATAATTCCTACACTGTTTTGCTGCTAGTACTAAATTATTAAGCTGTATTCTGAACAGCACATATGGCTGATACAATAGTGTCATATATAATTATTTAAATGCACACTATTCACCATGTTTTTTTTTGTTTTTTTAAAGTATGTAGCTATAGACAATGGCACTGACGAATGCTTTGGTATTTGCAGGCTTTTATCCTTTGTACAGGTGTCATCCACAAACTTTACAACATATTTTGTGGATTTAAACATAAGTGTAGGTTACTGCATAAATCCGAGTCACTGCACTATTTTAGAGACCTGAGGAATGAAATGTAGAGCACATAGTCATGTTGCAATACGTAACTACGATCATTCATTTATCTTGTTTCACTACTTTTAATTGTTGGAACCCTACTTTACTTTCAAATTAATACTTCTAATTGTAAACAAGTATATATCTTAAGGTGGCACTGAATTGATTAAGGCTGCCATTCAAAGTTAATTGGACAGCATGTTTGTGGTCATGTGCAAACAAATGTGGAAACTCACAGACCATAGCAAAGCATTTCAGTGAGCTAACAGAACAAGCTTTGTCAGATCACCCAGCCATTGTTATTGATACCCCTTAAGTTATTCACTAAAATTATCAACATTAAAGTTATCATTACCTTGTCACAATTCTGGTTAATTCACTGATAAATGGGCAATTGGAAACACCCTCTTTACAAAGACCACTTCTTCACATCTTAATAATAGATATTTCATGACTTTATCAAAACAGCCAGTTCAGTTAAAAAAAAAAACATTAGGCCCTTAAAGTCATCTCCTTACATGAGACCTCAGTTTTCTTTATTAAAGTGTACTTCACCACTGTAGCTACACTTTAGGACTATTTTTGTATGACACGGTAGAACCTAAGCAATAATGGTATGGATAGTCAGATGGTCTTTAGTGAAGTGTGAATCAAAATATGGTAGATGGCATAGACCCCTTTCTATGAGCCATGAAACCATGTTTGGTGGTGGAGCTTATCAAATATTACCATGTAAAGAAGTGGTCTTTATAAAAGGTGACCATGATTAGATCATTAAGTATGCCTTAACTATCTTTAGAATTCAATTACAAAGTGGTCTTTATACAGAGGTGGTCTTTGTTAAAGGTGGTCTTTGTTAAAAGGTGACCGGCTTCACTCTAGGACACATGTATATAACGATTTGACCATTTCAGTTTCCATTTCCAGTTTTCAATTGCCTCTGACGAATGGCACCAGCTGCCATCGCCTGATTACCGTTATGCATATAGAGTGCTCCAGGATTAGCTGTGTGATATCCTTTCTCGCTAAATAAATTCAAAATTATGCATCACACACCATTAAAACATTGGTATAGGCATTGGTTAACCATTACGTGACTGGACTTATTTGATTCAGTATCACCTTAAAGTTTGTGCTGCAGTTCTCCATTCTGATTGGCATTTAACACATACATACAAAACACATGTCATACCTCTTTGACAAATGGTCTGACTACCACTCCAGCTCCCATCAGTCTGACAGGTCCTAGTGTCACTACCAGTTAGCTCATAACCAGTGTTACATGTGAAACTACAAGTATCTTCATAGGAAGGAACTCCATCATCTCCCAGTGAACAAATGATTACTCCATTATTAGGATCAGTAAGTGGAGGACAAGTACCTGCAGTGTATACAACATAATAGCTAATTTTGCAGTGCAGGCCTGACTTATTATGCATTTAAATTGCTCATGTGAGTATCATTATCACGTCCCAATTATATTGTGCTATTGCATTTCCCTAGAATTGAAATATATCTAGACCACATTATGACCGTGTTCCATTAGGACATTTCACTAAAATCCCTCTGCTAGAATAATTTCTTCAATTACAATTCTCTCAATAAGCAGCTACATACCAGTGTTGAAACCGTGTCGGGTCATCTGGGTCAACCGGGTCACATTTTCTCCGGTCATCTCGGTCCAACCCAGTTTACAACTTATCCAGGTCTGACCCGGATTAGACCACGTGAGAAACAAAATTGTTCGTTTGACGACGTGGAAACTAGTCACATAGATCTTTTGTGAGCCATGCCCACTTATTGTATTACAAACATACACTCAGCCATGCCCATTTATTAGTAAGTGCAGTCTGTAGCACGAAACTGTGTCCACTGCCTGTCTGCAAGTTTATGTAGAGCCACGCCCACTAATCAATTATTGTAAGAGTTGTATATAGTCAAGTCTTGCAGCAGGATAAGTACTTTTGTGAGCCACACCCACTTCAATATATCGGGAAGTTGTAATACTAGGTATGCACGAAGCCACACCCAATTGCAGTCTATAAACTCACAGTAGCTACGTGGAACCATAACCCACTGGTTGATTTTAAATTATAAGCTTACCAGCTTAGTTATCACATAACTACTCGTTTATGCACAAATCAAATGCTCAAAATGTAGTCTCGCTCGCTTGAGACTACCTGAAACATAGTTCTTATCACACGCCTCGGCTTTAATTAATCCGGGTCAATCCAGGTCACATCCGGGTCAGTGGGTCATCCGGGTCAGCGGTAGTGACCCGGTTTCAACGCTGAATATGTATATGTTGCATGTGACTGCTTTAATATGAATTAAACACTTTGATCTCTCAACACAACTGTATCGCTCAAGACATACGGTAGTGTGTCGTGCGGCCCAAGAAGCCGGCGCGCCACACCGTGAGTATATTGACAGGAAGAAAGAAAACGTCTTTTTCACACCTTTGTATCTCGGTGATCCCTTATCCGATTGGAACCAAATTTGCTACAGAGTTTCCCGCCAGCCAGGGAAGTCTACATTCCAAATTTGAAGGAAATCGCTCCAGCCATTTCCGAGATACAAGCTGCCAAAGTTTCGATTTTTCTTCTTAGTTTTTTTTCTTCTTATTATCAAGACACACGGTAGTGTGTCGTGCGGCCCAAGAAGCCGGCGTGCCACCCGTGAGTATATTAACAGGAAGAAAGAAAACGCAATTTTCACACCTATGTAGCTCTGTGATCCCTTACCCGATTGGAACCAAATTTGCTAGAGAGGTGCCGGCCAGTAAGGGGAGTCTACACACCAAATTTGAAGAAAATCACTCCAGCCATTTCCGAGATACGAGCGAACAAAATTTTGTTTTAATTTCTTCGTTTTTTCTTCTACTTCTTCATTTCGCACACTTCGCAAAATCCGCCATAAAACACGAATGCGTGTTCGGATCGGGCTAAAAGTTGGCACACTTAAAGGGCTCATTAAGGCGGATCTGTGTACCAACTTTGGTAGGAATCCGATGAACATTCACGGAGTTATGACCGATTATTTGAGTAAAATAAGGTCGAAGGTCTGTCACGCCTACAGGGTAAACTCCTTTGAGGAATCAGTTGAAAATTGCTATGTAGATGGAGCAACCATCGTAGGAGTGCCTTTCTGTGGTTTGAAAGGAATCGGGATAAAGACCACGGAGATATGACACAAAACCCCACCTGTGTCAAAATTACGCGATCGATTTTTATGAATAAAAAAACTATTAGTTTTCGTGTCTATCAGGCAAACCGCTTAGAGCAATGAGCTGAAAATCAGTATGTAGCTGGAATAATCATCATAGAAAGTCTTTGCAGTAGTACAGAAGAATTGGATTACAAACCACTGATTTATGATTCGAAAGGCAACTACGTGTAGCAAATGCGAGATCGAGATACTCTAATAGAACAGTCACCCTAATAAAGCATTCAGCTGCATTTATAATTTACTCAATTATATTACATTGCAAATTATTCTTTAGGGAATTCAGTTACAAACAAGTCACCCTGTAGTCAGATCAGCCAGAAGAAGGTACCTAATAGAGAGTTCAGCTACAAAGAAACCCATCATGTAGAGAGTTCAGCTCAAACAAATTGCTCTGTAGAGAGATCAGCTAAAAGAAGTTACCTGTAGAGAGTTCAGTTACAAAGAAACAATCATGCAAAGTGTTCAGCTACAAACAAATCACCCAGTAGAAAGTTCCGCTATGAACAGATCACACTGTAGAGAGTTCAGTTAGAAACAAGTCATGTTGTAGAGAGATCAAGTAACCTTGTAGAGAGTTCAGCTACAAAGAAACCACCATGTAAGAGAGTTCAGCTGCAAACAAATCACCTGTAGAGAGTTCAGTAGGAACAAGTCACCCTGTACAGAGATCAGCTAGAAACAAGTCACCCTGTAGAGAATTCAGCAACAAACAAATCACCCTGTAGAAAGATCAGGTAGAAGAAATTACCTTGTAGAGAGTTCAGCTGCAAACAAATCCCCTGTAGAGAGTTCAGCTAGAAACAAGTCACCCTGTAGAGAGATCAGCTAGAAACAAGTCACCCTGTAGAGAGTTCAGCTAGAAGAAGTAACATTGTAGAGAGTTCAGCTACAAAGAAACTACCATGTAGAGAGTTCAGTTGCAAACAAATCACCCTGTAGAGAACTCAGCTACAAAGAAATCGCCCTGTAGAAAGATCAGCTAGAAGAAGTTACCTTGTAGGGAGTTCAGCTACGAACAGATCACCCTGTAGAGAGTTCAGCTACAAACAAATCACACTGTAGAGAGTTCAGTTACAAAGAAACCACAATGTAGAGAGTTCAGCTGCAAAGAAATCAATCACTCTGTAGAGAGTTCAGCTAGAAAAAGTCACCTTGTAGAGAGTTCAGCTGCAAATAAATCACCCTGTAGAGAATTCAGCTACAAACAAATCACCTGTAGAAAGATCAGCTAGAAGAAGTTACCTTGTAGAGAGTTCAGCTACAAAGAAACCACCATGTAGAGAGTTCAGCTGCAAACAAATCACCTGTAGAGAGTTCAGCTAGAAACAAGTCACCCTGTACAGAGATCAGCTAGAAACAAGTCACCCTGTAGAGAGTTCAGCTAGAAGAAGTCACACTGTAGAGAGTTCAACTACAATGAAACTCCCATGTAGAGAGTTTAGCTGCAAACAAACACCCTGTAGAGAACTCAGCTACAAACAAATCGCCCTGTAGATAGATCAGCTAGAAGAAGTTACCTTGTAGGGAGTTCAGCTACAAAAGAAATCACCCTGTAGAGAGTTCAGCTACAATAAAATCATCATGTAGAGAGTTCAGCTGCAAACAAATCATCCTGTAGAGAGTTCAGCTATGAAAAGATCACCCTGTAGAGAGTTCAGCTAGAATAAGTCACCTTTTAGAGAGTTCAGCTACAAAGCTACCACCATGTAGAGAGTTCAGCTGCAAAAAAATCAATCACTCTGTAGAGAGTTCAGCTAGAAGAAGTCACCTTGTAGAGAGTTCAGCTGCAAATAAATCACCCTGTAGAGAATTCAGCTACAAACAAATCACCCTGTAGAAAGATCAGCTAGAAGAAGTTACCTTGTAGAGAGTTCAGCTACAAAGAAACCACCATGTAGAGAGTTCAGCTGCAAACAAATCACCTGTAGAGAGCTCAGCTAGAAACAAGTCACCCTGTAGAGAGATCAGCTAGAAACAAGTCACCCTGTAGAGAGTTCAGCTAGAAGAAGTCACATTGTAGAGAGTTCAGCTGCAAACAAATCACCCTGTAGAGATCAGCTACAAACAAATATGCCCTGTAGAAAGATCAGCTAGAAGAAGTTATCTTGTAGAGAGTTCAGCTACAAAGAAACCACCATGTAGAGAGTTCAGCTGCAAACAAATCACCTGTAGAGAGTTCAGCTACAAACAAATCACCCTGTAGAGAGTTCAGTTAGAAACAAGTCACCCTCTAGAGAGATCAGCTAGAAAACAAGTCACCTTGTAGAGAGTTCAGCTAGAAGAAGTCATCCTGTAGAGAGATCACCTAGAAGTATCACCTAGTAGAGAGTTCAGCTACAAACAAATCACCTGTAGAGAGTTCAGCTACAAACAAATCACCCTGTAGAGAGATCAGCTAGAAGAAGTCACCTTGTAGAGAGTTCAGCTATAAAGAAACCACCACGTAGAGAATTCAGCTGCAAACAAACACCCTGTAGAGAACTCAGCTAGAAGGAGTTACCTTGTAGAGAGTTCAGCTACAAAGAAACCACCATGTAGAGAGTTCAGCTGCAAACAAATCACCTGTAGAGAGTTCCGCTAGAAACAAGTCACCCTGTACAGAGATCAGCTAGAAACAAGTCACCCTGTAGAGAGTTCAGCTAGAAGAAGTCACACTGTAGAGAGTTCAACTACAATGAAACTCCCATGTAGAGAGTTTAGCTGCAAACAAACACCCTGTAGAGAACTCAGCTACAAACAAATCGCCCTGTAGATAGATCAGCTAGAAGAAGTTACCTTGTAGGGAGTTCAGCTACAAACAAATCACCCTGTAGAGAGTTCAGCTACAATAAAATCATCATGTAGAGAGTTCAGCTGCAAACAAATCATCCTGTAGAGAGTTCAGCTATGAAAAGATCACCCTGTAGAGAGTTCAGCTAGAATAAGTCACCTTTTAGAGAGTTCAGCTACAAAGCTACCACCATGTAGAGAGTTCAGCTGCAAAAAAATCAATCACTCTGTAGAGAGTTCAGCTAGAAGAAGTCACCTTGTAGAGAGTTCAGCTGCAAATAAATCACCCTGTAGAGAATTCAGCTACAAACAAATCACCCTGTAGAAAGATCAGCTAGAAGAAGTTACCTTGTAGAGAGTTCAGCTACAAAGAAACCACCATGTAGAGAGTTCAGCTGCAAACAAATCACCTGTAGAGAGTTCAGCTAGAAACAAGTCACCCTGTAGAGAGATCAGCTAGAAACAAGTCACCCTGTAGAGAGTTCAGCTAGAAGAAGTCACATTGTAGAGAGTTCAGCTGCAAACAAATCACCCTGTAGAGATCAGCTACAAACAAATATGCCCTGTAGAAAGATCAGCTAGAAGAAGTTATCTTGTAGAGAGTTCAGCTACAAAGAAACCACCATGTAGAGAGTTCAGCTGCAAACAAATCACCTGTAGAGAGTTCAGCTAGAAACAAATCACCCTGTAGAGAGATCAGCTAGAAACAAGTCACCCTGTATAGAGTTCAGCTAGAAGAAGTCACAGTGTAGAGAGTTCAGTTACAATGAAACTCCCATGTAGAGAGTTCAGCTGCAAACAAATACCCTGTAGAGAACTCAGCTACAAACAAATATGCCCTGTAAAAAGATCAGCTAGAAGAAGTTAACTAGTAGAGAGTTCAGCTACAACAAAACCATCATGTAAAGAGTTCAGCTACAAACAAATCACCTGTAGAGAGTTCAGTTAGAAACAAGTCACCCTCTAGAGAGATCAGCTAGAAAACAAGTCACCTTGTAGAGAGTTCAGCTAGAAGAAGTCATCCTGTAGAGAGATCACCTAGAAGTATCACCTTGTAGAGAGTTCAGCTACAAACAAATCACCTGTAGAGAGTTCAGCTACAAACAAATCACCCTGTAGAGAGATCAGCTAGAAGAAGTCACCTTGTAGAGAGTTCAGCTATAAAGAAACCACCATGTAGAGAGTTCAGCTGCAAACAAACACCCTGTAGAGAACTCAGCTAGAAGAAGTTACCTTGTAGAGAGTTCAGCTACAAAGAAACCACCATGTAGAGAGTTCAGCTGCAAACAAATCACCTGTAGAGAGTTCCGCTAGAAACAAGTCACCATGTACAGATATCAGCTAGAAACAAGTCACCCTGTAGAGAGTTCAGCTAGAAGAAGTCACATTGTAGAGAGTTCAGCTGCAAACAAATCACCCTGTAGAGAACTCAGCTACAAACACATATGCCCTGTAAAAATATCAGCTAGAAGAAGTTACCTTGTAGAGAGTTCAGCTAGAAGAAGTCACAGTGTAGAGAGTTCAGCTACAATGAAACTCTCATGTAGAGAGTTCAGCTGCAAACAAATCACCCTGTAGAGAACTCAGCTATGTACAAACAAATATGCCCTGTAAAAATATCAGCTAGAAGAAGTTACCTTGTAGAGAGTTCAGCTACAAAGAACCACCATGTAGAGAGTTCAGCTGCAAACAAATCACCTGTATAGAGTTCAGCTAGAAACAAGTCATCCTGTAGAGAGATCAGCTAGAAACAAGTCACCTTGTAGAGAGTTCAGCTAGAAGAAGTCACATTGTAGAGAGTTCAGCAACAAAGAAACCACAATGTAGAGAGTTCAGCTGCAAACAAATCACCCAGTAGAAAGTTCAGCTAAGAACAGATCACTCTGTTGAGAGTTCAGTTAGAAACAAGTCATCCTGTAGAGAGATCACCTAGAAGTATCACCTTGTAGAGAGTTCAGCTACAAACTAATCATCCTGTAGAGAGAACAATGCAGCTAGAAGAAGTTACCTTGTAGAGAGTTCAGCTACAAAGAAACCACCATGTAGAGAGTTCAGCTGCAAACAAATCACCCAGTAGAAAGTTCAGCTATGGACAGATCACCCTGTTGAGAGTTCAGTTAGAAACAAGTCATCCTGTAGAGAGATAACCTAGAAGTATCACCTTGTAGAGAGTTCAGCTACAAACAAATCACCCTGTAGAGAGTTAAGCTACAAAGAAATCATCATGTAGAGAGTTCAGCTGCAAACAAATCATCCTTTAGAGAGTTCAGCTATGAAAAGATCACCCTGTAGAGAGTTCAGCTATAAGAAGTCACCTTTTAGAGAGTTCAGCTACAAAGTAAAGCAACCACCATGTAGAGAGTTCAGCTGCAAACAAATCACCCTGTAGAGAATTCAGCTACAAACAAATCTCCCTGTAGAGAGACCAGCTAGAAACAAGTCACCCTGTAGACAGATCAGCTAGAAGAAGTTACCTTGTAGAGAGTTCAGCTGCAAACAAATCACCCTGTAGAGAATTCAACTACAAACAGATAGCCCTGCAGAGAGTTCAGCTAGAGTCAAGTCACCCTGTAGAGAGAATCCTGAAAAGAGCTCATCTACATACAAGCAGATCACCCTGTAAAGAGTTCAGCTACATTTCAAGTCACCCAGTGGAGAGATCAGCTGCAAATTATCTTGTGGGGATTAATTGACATGTAATAAATATATGCTCTCTTTTTATATTATGAACTTTTGATATATGCATTATATATATAATTTGTACATTTACTGATAAAATCAGAATGAGTTAAAGTATTTATAAAATCTCCTTCATCTTTTTCTTTTTCCTGTGGAAAAGAAAAATATATAGGTTAAAAAGCCCCAAAGCTGGCCATAGGCCGGCTTTGGGGTATACAAATACAAAAAGAAGTGAAATCTAATCAAAAACAGCCAAGCTGTAAAAAAAGGAGTGCGGCCCTTGAAAAGGCTATGGTGAAAAAAGATGTGAAATCCAAGGTGGCGGCCAAGAAATGGCTGTGATGGTAGGTTAAAGGTAAAAATTTTAATAACGACAATTCAGGTGAATTTTGTGCCAATTGACCAAGCGGCACCAAATTCACCTGAAGTGTTGTTATTAAAATTTTTTACCATTAACCTACCATCACAGCCATTTCTTGGCCGCCACCTTGGATTTCACATCTTTTTTCACCATAGCCTTTTCAAGGGCCGCACTCCTTTTTTTACAGCTTGGCTGTTTTTGATTAGATACAATTGTCTCAGCAAAAACTCGACTTGTTCGCACACCTTTCAATTTTTTAAATCTTCTCAGTATTATCTGCAGTGCCCAAGGAATGGATCACCAAAGTTTCAGCTTTCTGTGGTGAGTAATTTTGGAATTATAGCACTAGACAGTAGGAAGAGCAAAATAATCAATTAGTACAGCGACTATACTGAAAATAAACTACAGGCGCTTACATTCACAGCCATAACTAGCATTTGCATTAGTTTACAATGTTGCAATTTGGCTAAAAATGTTCACTGTGGATTAGCAAATTAGCCAAAGTAGAGTGTTAGCCCTGTAGTCACCTACACATATAGGTATGAAGGTGGTTTAGTTGAAGAAATGATGACGATCTTTCTTACGTTTACTGCATTGTAAACAAAAGCACATGACATGCACACTGTTAGGGCTACAGAAACAAAACAAAGATTTTCAAACTTTCATGAACAGGAGAATAGGATGGCATATAGTTTTAATCCATTTGTGTCTTCCTTTTTTGAGTAATGGTCCAATAAAAACTCGTATATTATTCTTTGTAACATACGTGATTATACAAATTTAGCTTAAATTTTGATTTTCTCAATATACATGCTTGTGCGAACAAGTTCGGTTTTAGCTAAGACTGTCACATATACAGATGTGCATGCTCCCATTACTCACCTCTTGTGCAAATGGGCTCAGTACCACTCCATCCCGCATCACTCTGACAGGTCCTAGTGTCACTACCAGTTAGCTCATAACCGGTGTTGCATGTAAAATTACAAATGTCTCCCTCATAACCCACTCCAGTGGTATGCGTGGAACCATTAAAACACAACATTTCAGCACCATTAGGTGGAGCCAATGTAACACACTGGGTGTCTAAAATGAAGTAGAACTAATAACAATACAGTATCACACATGATAAAGTGTTGTGTTGCTTAAAGTTAATGAAGCAAGAGAAAGTTTTGCTATTAGATGTAACTGTAATACAATGAGTTTTAAACAGTAACTCCAGCTGGAAATTATAAGTAACTACTCACCCATCGAGTTGTACAAAAATATTTACGCCTCCAACATAAAATGGTAAAGGGGAAAGTTTATAATACAGTTTAATCACCATTCACATTCCCTTAAGTGGTCACAAACAAAATGAAGTAACTTAAGATTACACTGGTGTTACTGTGCATTTACATGTATGCCAAAGTAAAAACAAATAGGGCTTAAAATATCATGAAATTTAAATTAGTGGCTAGGAATGGCTGCAATGATGTTAATACTAGTCAATTTTAGCTTAGCTTGGCATGTAATATATTTTATATTGGTCTTTATGCAAATGATTATCCATACTGTTTCAATGTGCATCAGACTTGTGTGCATGCTCACCTCAATACATACTTAATAAGCCATATTTCGAGGTAGTCAAATTATGTGTTTGCATTTTATAATCATTTTTGCACAATAAATTCTAGACTTCTGAAGAAAAGAAACCATAAAACTTAGTCAAACTTTGAGTGCCATATGTTGGGAATGCATATGGCAATTTCATTCAAAAGTGATATGTATATTAGGTGCTGAAGGTGGAGGGGATTTGCATAGTAATTATTGCTCCATTTGTAGAAGGCCACACAAAAGTTATGTATGTGTCTGAAAATCACATTATATCACATTTCGTTGGCACACTATGAGTGTTTTTGATTGACTGCTGGTCACATATGAGTACTCTTTAAAGAGGTGATTAATTGCTTATTGACAATACCATATGAGAACAAAATACAATTACTAATAAATCATCATTATTAGTTACTAAACAAAAAAAACAAGTGTTTTAAAGCAAGCATTGAAGCCAGTGACTGGATAGACATTCTCTTATAAGCTGAGTACGCAATCAAGAGTATGCACCAATAGAGTAATGCTAACCAATGACAAAGACAAACTACAGTAGGACCTCCATTATCCTAACACCTGTGTGCCTTAAAAATGAAGTCAATAAACTAAAAAGTGAACTCTGTAAAGTGAACTCTGAAAATAAATGAAGCCCATTCATTTATCTACACAGTTCCATTCAACTACTCTAATAGAACATACAGTTACTCTAATAGAAAATTCACCTAATGACAATATTGTCTAATAGAGAGCAGTCACTTATACCATCAGATAATTGAGATTCAGATAATCAAGGTCCTACTGTAGTTACATACACATCCTTATGTGTATTTGAGTACTCTAGTCTAACCTATATTGACAATCTGTCCCACTTACCAATAGTGAACTGGATTAATGGCTGACGTAAACCATAGTGATGGTTAGCATTATTAAAATCAATTGATGTAGCAGTAGAACCATCAACACCATCAAACATATACAATACATATCCAGCTGTCTCTATGGTCCTCACTCTATAACGAGCATTAGGTGGATGATAATATCCTATAACATCTCCTGACTGAACAAGTATTCTGTTATTACCAGTGAGAGGAATGTTTGCTTCTATATAAGTTAACTCAACAATGTGACTTTCATCAACTTGAACTTGAGCAATTTTACTATAAATTGTTGAATCCTGTGATAATGGTCTCCATACTTGTATGTAAGGGTAATTATTCCGATCTTTATCAGGTATTAATCTGACTCTGATTCCAGTTATTCTTGCATTACAATGGAAATTGAGATGTGGAACAATTCCTAATCTGTTATGATTCATTTCATCCAAACCAATTCGCTGAACATTGACATTTTCTATGCAAAGTTGTCCTTCTGTTGAATATAAACAACACAAATGTGTATAGTTAAAGTATAAAATGATTAAATGTGTCATAAACCATGATAACAAGTTCATAATAGGAATCATCTGTTGTTTTTTTCAAACATCCTAATAAAACAAACACCAAAATGCCATCTTGGAAAGCATCCTTCAACTGAAAAAATCCATCTGGTGGTTTTTTTTGGCCCTCTAGTGAGTATCAAGTGAAAAGAAAATGGTAAATTTATTTTTAGACAAATCTTAATTTTACCCTTTCTTTGTTTTATCCACTTATTCCAATAAAAACTTGAGTCCTTCCACATGTTATGTTTGGTACACAAAGTATTGCTCACATGGTGTGGAAGGACAAACATATATAAATACATACATACATACTACGTACATACATACAAACACCCAGGTAGAGAATAGTTTTTCAGAAACTGGGTAGGCACTTAGCAGCCTGGCTGTGGGTGAGCGCCTGGTATAATAATAGGTTACATAATAAGTACAGTGGTTGTCCAAACACAACTATTCTGACAAAGTCTGTAGTGGTGATAAACATTGAGGAGCATACTATAGTCAGTTACACTAAGCAATAAAAGGCAGTGACTATATGGGATCTGACTGTAGGGAGAGACTTGAAATGATAAACTAAATAAAGTTAATGACTGTTGCCACCACTGTGATGCAACTTTAAAATTTAATAATTATTTAGAAACAATGAAAGTTTTGACCAGTAACCCAAATTGGACATGTACTTTTTGATTTATCTCCTTTTGTGAGAACAAGAAAAGGATTCAGCAAATGGCAAACACCTTTAACATTAATTTACATGATCTCTCATGTGCTGGAAAAACATAACTTGCATGTTATGTGCATTTCTTGTTTGACATTCAGCTGGTTTGTGCTGTACAGTATTACACAGTATGGTAGTATTGTGTTGTAGGGATCATAAGGGTTTGTATATTTCCATGAAATGTACCAGCCTACATATATAACAATACTTTCATGGTGCCTTGGTAGCATTGGTTTTGTATATCAAGCTTAAGAATGCCTTCACTGTGATATGAAATGCTATTGTTAAATTGCAATATAATGTTGTGGAATTTTCTATTGGCTGGCTGGCTGACTAACGAACTAGCTGCCTAATGCCAAGCACAACTTAATAATGACAGACACCATGGACTTGATATTTTCACTGTTAGAGGTTACTTCATACTGACAGATGCTTTTTGGCAGATTGCATGCAGTATATACTATCTAATCAAAAACAGCCAAGCTGTAAAAAAAGGTGCGGCCCCCAAAAAGGCCATGGTGAAAAAAGATGTGAAATCCAAGGTGGCGGCCAAGAAATGGCTGTGATGGTAGGTTAATGGTTACATTTTAATAACAACAATTCACGTGAATTTGGTGCCAAGACCAAGCGGCACAAAATTCACCTGAATTGTCATTATTAAAATGTAACCATTAACCTACCATCACAGCCATTTCTTGGCCGCCATCTTGGATTTCACATCTTTTTTCACCATGGCCTTTTTGGGGGCCGCACCTTTTTTTACAGCTTGGCTGTTTTTGATTAGATATCACTTCTTTTTGTATTTGTATACTGCAAAGCCAGCCTATGGCTGGCTTTGGGGCTTCTTTAACCCATGTGTTTTTTTCTTTACTACAGGAAGAAGAAAAGAACTTAAAGAAGACTTTTAGTACTTCAATTATTTTTGATTTCATTAGTAATTATACAAATTATATACATATATTTATTAAATGCCCATTATTCCCCACAGGATATTTTTTTGCAGCTGATCTCTCTACTGGGTGACTTGAAATATAGCTGAACTATATACAGGATGGTTTCTTTGTAGCTGAACTCTCTACAAGGTAACCTCTTCTAGCTGGTCTCTCTACAGGGTATTTTGTTTCTAGCTGAACTCTCTACAGGTGATTTGTTTGCAGCTAATCAAACTCTCTACATGGTGGTGTCTTTGTAGCCGAACTCTCTACATGATGGTTTCTTTGTAGCTGAACTCTCTATAAGGTGACTTCGTCTAGCTGAACTCTCTACAGGGTGATTTTTTGTAGCTGAACTCTCTGTAGGGTGATTTGTTTGCAGCTGAACTCTCTACATGATGGTTTCTTTGTAGCTGAACTCTCTACAAGGTGACTTCGTCCAGCTGATCTCTCTACGGGGTGATTTGTTTCTAGCTGAACTCTCTACAGGTGATTTGTTTGCAGCTAAACTCTCTACTAGGTGGTTTCTTTGTAGCTGAACTCTCTACATGATGGTTTCTTTGTAGCTGAACTCTCTACAAGGTAACTTCTTCTCTACAGGGTGATTTGTTGTAGTTGAATTCTCTACAAGGTAGTTTGTATGAGGCTGAACTCTCTACATGGCGGTTTCTTTGTAGCTGAACTCTCTACAGAGTAATTTGTTTGCAGCTGAACTCTCTACATGATGGTTTCTTTGTAACTGAACACTCTACAAGGTGACTTCTTCTAGCTGATCTTTCTACAGGGTGAATTGTTGTAGCTGAACTATCTACAAGGTAACTTCTTCTAGCTGATCTCTATACAGGGTAATTTGTTTGTAGTTGAATTCTGTACAGGTAGTTTCTTTGTAGCTGAACTCTGTACATGATGGTTTCTTTGTAGCTGAACTCTGAACTCTCTACGGGGTAATTTCTTTGTAGCTGAACTCTCTATATGATGGTTTCTTTGTAACTGAACTCTCTACAAGGTAACTTCTTCTAGCTGATCTTTCTACTGGGTGATTTGTTTGCAGCTGAACTCTCTACATGGTGGTTTCTTTGTTGCTGATCTCTCTACAGGGTGATTTGTTTGTAACTGAACTCTGTACAAGTGCGTTTTTGTGGGTGATCTCACTGCAGGTTGATTTGTTTGTAGCTGAACTCACTAAAGGGTGATTTTGCTTGTATATAGCTGAACTCCTTGCATTGTATCTAGTTTCTAGCTGATCTCTCTACAGGGTGATTTGTTTGTAGCTGATCTCTCTACAAGTTGATTTGTGTGTAGCTGATCTCTCTGCAGGTTGATTAATTTGCAGCCGATCTCTCTACAAGGTAATTTGTTTGTAGCTGAACTGTCTGTAAAGTGATTTATTTGTAGCTGATCTCTCTGCAGGTTGATTTGTTTTAGCTGAACTCTCTACAGGGTGATTTACTTGTAGCTGAACTCCTTACATTGTGTCTGGTTTCTAGCTGATCTTTCTACAGGGTGATTTGTTTGTAGCTGATCTCTCTACAAGTTGATTTGTGTGTAGCTGATCTTTCTACTGGTTGATTTGTTTGTAGCCGATCTCTCTACAAGGTAATTTGTTTGTAGCTGAACTCGGTACAAGGTGCTTTTTTGTAGGTGATTTCACTGCAGGTTGATTTGTTTGTAGCTGAACTCACTAAAGGGTGATTTGCTTGTAGCTGAACTCCTTACATTGTGTCTAGTTTCTAGCTGATCTCTCTACAGGGTGATTTGTTTGTAGCTGAACTCTCTATAAGGTGATTTGTTTGCAGCTGAACTCTCTACATGGTGGTTTCTTTGTTGCTGAACTCTCTACAGGGTGTTTTGCTTGTAGCTACTCTCTACAGGGTGATTTGTTTCTAGCTTATCTCTCTACAGGTTGATTTGTGTGTAACTGATCTCTCTACAAGTTGATTTGTTTGTAGCTGAATTCTCTGCAAAGTGTTTTGTTTGTAGCTGACCTCTCTTCAGGGTGATTTGTTCCTAGCTGATCTCTCTACAGGGTGATTTTTTTGTAGCTGACCTCTCTTCAGGGTGATTTGTTTCTAGCTGATATCTCTACAGGGTGATTTTTTGTAGCTGACCTCTCTTCAGGGTGATTTGTTTCTAGCTGATCGCTCTACAGGTTGGTTTGTTTGTAGCTGAACTCTCTACACGGTGATTTGCTTGTAGCTGAACTCCTTACATTGTGTCTAGTTTCTAGCTGATCTCTCTACAGGGTGATTTGTTTGTAGCTGATCTCTCTACAAGTTGAATTGTGTGTAGCTAATCTCTCTGGAGGTTGATTTGTTTGTAGCCGATCTCTCCACAAGGTAATTTATTTGTAGCTGAACTGTCTAAAAGGTGATTTGTTTGTAGCTGATCTCTCTGCAGGTTGATTTGTTTTAGCTGAGCTCTCTACAGGGTGATTTATTTGTAGCTGAACTCCTTACATTGTGTGTAGTTTCTAGCTGATCTCTCTACAGGGTGATTTGTTTGTAGTTGATCTCTTTATAAGTTGATTTGTGTGTAGCTGATCTCTCTGCAGGTTGATTTGTTTGTAGCCGATCTCTCTATAGGGTAAATTGTTTCTAGCTGATCTCTCTACAGGGTGATTTTTTTGTAGCTGACCTCTCTTCAGGGTGATTTGTTTCTAGCTGATATCTCTACAGGGTGATTTTTTTGTAGCTGACCTCTCTTCAGGGTGATTTGTTTCTAGCTGATCGCTCTACAGGTTGGTTTGTTTGTAGCTGAACTCTCTACACGGTGATTTGCTTGTAGCTGAACTCCTTACATTGTGTCTAGTTTCTAGCTGATCTCTCTACAGGGTGATTTGTTTGTAGCTGATCTCTCTACAAGTTAAATTGTGTCTAGCTAATCTCTCTGCAGGTTGATTTGTTTGTAGCCGATCTCTCTACAAGGTAATTTATTTGTAGCTGAACTGTCTAAAAGGTGATTTGTTTGTAGCTGATCTCTCTGCAGGTTGATTTGTTTTAGCTGAACTCTCTACAGGGTGATTTATTTGTAGCTGAACTCCTTACATTGTGTGTAGTTTCTAGCTGATTTCTCTACAGGGTGATTTGTTTGTAGTTGATCTCTCTATAAGTTGATTTGTGTGTAGCTGATCTCTCTGCAGGTTGATTTGTTTTAGCTGAACTCTCTACAGGCTGATTTGTTTGTAGCCGATCTCTCTACAGGGTAATTTGTTGGTAGCTGAACTCTCTACATGGTGGTTTCTTTGTTGCTGAACTCTCTACAGGGTGTTTTGCTTGTAGCTGATCTCTCTACAGGGCAATTTGTTTGTAGCTGATCTCTCTACAGGGTGATTTTTTTGTAGCTGACCTCTCTTCAGGGTGATTTGTTCCTAGCTGATCTCTCTACAGGGTGATTTTTTGTAGCTGACCTCTCTTCAGGGTGATTTGTTTCTAGCTGATTGCTCTACAGGTTGATTTGTTTGTAGATGAACTCTCTACAGGGTAATTTACCTGTAGCTGAACTCCTTACTTTGTGTCTAGTTTGTAGCTGATCTCTCTACAGGGTGATTTGTTTGTAGCTGAACTCCTTACATTGTGTGTAGTTTCTAGCTGATCTCTCTACAGGGTGATTTGTGTGTAGCTGATCTCTCTGCAGGTTGATTTGTTTGTAGCCGATCTATCTACAGGTAATCTGTTTGTAGCTGAACTCTCTATATGGTGATTTGTTTGTAGCTGATCTCTCTGCAGGTTGATCTGTTTCTAGCTGATCTCTCTACAGGTAGATTTGTGTTGATTTATTCATTGTTGATCGCTCTAAAGGTTGATTTGTTGCAGCTGAACACCCTGCAAAGTGTTTTGTTTGTAGCTGATCACTCTAAAGGGTAATTTGTTTGTAGCTGAACTCTCTCCACAGTGACTTGTGTGTAGCTGAATTCTGTGTAACTGAATTATCTAGAGAGTGACTTAATTGTAGCTGAATTCTCTACACAGTGCATGACTTGTTTATAGCTGAACTTTCTTCAGTGTGACTTGTAATGTTCTGAATCTCTATAGTGATATATTTGCTTAACTCTCCACATGGTGACTGTCTTCTTGCTGAATTGTCTATAAGATTAACTGTTTGCAGCTGAACTCCCTACAGAATAACTTGTGATGTAATAAAATTCTAAAATGGAGTAAATAAATTAGCAGAATGCTCTATTAGGGTGACTGTTCTATTAGAGTATCTCGATCTCGCATTTGCTACACGGAGTTGGCTTTCGAATCATAACTAAGTGGTTTGTAATCCGATTCTTCTGTACTACTGCAAGAACTTTCTATGAAGATTATTCCAGATATACACCGATTTTCAGCTCATTGCTCTAAGCAGTTTGCCTAGTAGGCGTGAAAACTAATACTTTTTTATTCATAAAAATCGATCGCGTAATTGTGACACAGGTTGGGTTTTGTGTCATATCTCCGTGGTCTTTATCTCGATTCCTTTCAAACCACCAAAAGGTACTCCTACGATGGTTACTCCATCTGCATAGCAATTTTCAACTCATTCCATGATGCGGTTTACCCTGTAGGCGTGACAACAAATCGATCTTGTTTTACGCGAATAATCGGTCATAACTCCTGAACCATTCATCGGATTTGTACCAAATTTGATGCTAGGATTCGCCTTTGGACTCCCTTTCTGTGTGCCAAACTTCAAGGCGATCGGAGTACGCGTTTGCTTGTTATAGCAATTTTTGCAAGTGTGCGAAAAGACGAAGAAGAAGAAAAAAAAACGAAGAAAAAAAAAACGAAACTTTGGCAGCTCGTATCTCGGAAATGGCTGGAGCGATTTCCTTCAAATTTGGAATGTAGACTCCCTTGGCTGGCGGGCAACTGTGTAGCAAATTTGGTTCCAATCAGATAAGTGATCACCGAGATACAAAGGTGTGAAAATGACGTTTTCGTTCTTCCTGTCAATATACTCACGGTGTGGCGCGCCGGCTTCTTGGGCTGCACGACACACTATCGTGTGTCTTGATGTATACTACTATTTACATAGTGTATAGGCAGTACTATATGTGAACTACAAGTAAGACTATAGAAGCAGTAGTAAACTGATTTCTCCCAAGCAAAAACATCGTTATTAAGCCTAGATATGGTACCCTTAAATCATCGGGTTCCTATTCCATATAGACATACAAACACCAATGTAAATGTACTAACACATTTCCTACCTTTCCTACACATGGTTTCACTACCACTCCAGCTTCCATCACTGTGACAGGTCCTAGTGTCACTACCAGTTAGCACATAACCAGTGTTACATGTGAAACTACAAGTGTCTTCATAGGAAGGAACTCCATCATCTCCCAGTGAACAAGTCATCACTCCATTATTAGGATTGCCAAGTGATGGACAAGTAACTGCAAGTTAAACAAGTTATACATTACCATCTTAATGTAAAATATGCACAAAATATGTTGAATGTATCAGCATACAAATAATGAATTGTGGGCTGACCTGCACACAATATAAATTATAGTGTGCAAAAAGTAATTAACTGGTAATAATGGATTGTGGAGATCTTATAAACATCACCAGAACACACAGAAATCATTTCTTTGATAAGCCACACAGAAAGAGAGATTCAAGCTAGTAGTACCCTGTCCCAGTAATCAAGGCCATCAGAAATGGCACTGCATTATTTCCAATGCCATTATGAGATCTGAAAGAAAATGGGTATCAAAAAACTAGACTTCTCAACTTTGGACAGGTCAAACCAAAATGAATTTGGTGTATTAGTGTGCAATAGTAAGTTTCAATTTTATGTATGTGTGTGTGTGTGCGTGTGTGTGTGTGTGTGTGTGTGCTTGTGCGTGCGTGCGTGTGTGTGTGTGTGTGAGTGCATGAACAATACGCTAGGGATGGTTGATGGCTTATGCCAGCCATTATTATCCTTCGTTATGATGTGGTTGATACCCAAAAGTAATCTTGTGCTCTTTCTGCTATGAAGTGTTGAATTGTTTCAATCGATATAGTGTTGCTTTTATTATTTAAGCTTTATGTATATGTTAAATCATTGCCGCGAGTGCTATATGAAAAATAAAGTACGAAGCACATGGCTGATACGCTAATAAAGCGCTGGGTGTTTTATTTTTCATATAGCATGAGCAAGCAATGCTTTAAATGATTTATGGAACTTTCTAGCCATGTAGCATCACCATACACTAGAACTCGTAATTAACACACGTTGCACAAATTATTAGAAGCCTGAATGCACACAAACTGGTTTAACAAAGCAACTCAAATGTAGTTTACCATAGTTTGGCATGGCAGACGTTCATCTAAATGGACAAGTCCTGGAGATATCATGAAACTACTTCACCATGTATCACAATAGAATCGATTGTGGGTTGTGACCAAAACCTGTCAAAATACATGCTGCACTAGAGCACGTGGGTAACTGTGCTTTATTGCCCACAGAGTGCTTTATTGCCCACAGAGTGCTTTATTGCCCACAGAGTGCTTTATTGCACTGCAAAGAGTGCTTTAATAAAGCACTCTCAATAAAGCACTGTTTGCCCTAAAGTGTACTTTATGAAATTTAAAGTACACTTTTCCTTTGATGTTGCCCATGCAAAGTTCTGTATTTTGATATATCTAGTGGAAACATTGAATATAGAAAACCGAACCGAGTCATGCTGGCATGGCAGATTTATGAGGGCTGGCCCGATTTGGTTCAGCTCAGTTTGGTGGGTGTTTTACTGTGGTGAAAGCCAAGACGAGTTGTGCCAAACTGAGCCAATGTGTAACATGAGGCAAGTGTAAATGCAGTATAACTATATAGGTCAGCAGAAGTGGACTCCGTGAATGCTTGCATTTTGATAAACAGTTCTGGAATTTACAGGGTTTCACAGCATTTGGAATTACAAAAGTGTTATTCAGGCAAATGTGAGCCAAGTCAACCAACCATAGTTAGCATAAATATCAGATAGCTTCTCACAGATAACTCTACATCTTCTATATCGCTCCAGCTCTCTTATAAAAGTTGTTATACAGCTAGCCCAATGCTACTACGTATAAAATTGTAGTAAATTGTTTGCTTGTACGTATAACTACAGCAGTAGCTAAGTGTTAAAATTTAAAATATATTTTGGCTCCAGTTCTCCATTAAAAACATATACAAAATGACACATCATACCTCTTAGACAAAAGGTTGCAGTACCACTCCAGCTGCCATCATTTTGACAGTTCCTAGTGTCACTACCAGTTAGCTTAAAACCGGTGTTACATGTAAAACTACAAGAAGGAACTCCATCATCTCTCAGTGGACAAGTCATCATTCCATTATTAGGATCAGTAAGTGGAGGACAAGTAACTGCAAATCCACCTGTATATACAGTACAAAGCAAACCACATGTGGTGACTAATTTTACCTATTATGCTTTCATATTGCTCATTTATGGTTTGGAGAATTATTCCAAAATTTCCTTAATTACATTCCATTGCACCCTTTTATGCTCCCATTGTGCTATTACATTTCCCTAGACTTGAAATCTTTATTAGAATATCCAAACCACATTATGACTGTTCTATTAGGATATTTATCTAAACTATATAACTATTGTTGTCAGTAATGTAGTCTAATATAAAGAGTGGTCACATGCAATATGAGAAGTGCAATTAAACAATATTAAATTTGTACATTGTGACATAGCTACTACCACTGAAATGTATTACCAACTATTATTGAGGTACTATTTTATGTGACCCACTGAGCGAAAACCTAACTTGTTTTCAAACTTCATTAATTTTGTAACTTTTTGTTGTCTATAGGGAAAAACCAGTGGGCTGTCAAAGTTTCAGCCTTATCTGGTAAGTGCTTTCAGAGTTATAGCAATAGACAATAAGAAGAGCAAAACAATCGATCAGTACAGTGCCAATATGGGAAAAAAACAGGCACTTATTTAATTGATCACAAGTCTTGAGTGCAATGGGCTACAGAGTTGGGACTTGTGTCACTGTACGTATTCAACATGAACTGGGGCATTCATTAACTGGGGCATTCATCAAGGTATGCCTAAATACAGCCATGCTGTTAAGAAAGAACATTGTTCAAGCTTAGAACTGGTGATGATACCACAATGTAATACGTTTTACCACAATGTAACCAAACACACGTAACTCACGTTTGCTTCATAGTACAGAAACAATACAAAGATATTTTTACTCTTCATTAAGGAAAAATTAGGAAATTTAAGTTCGATTAGGGATCATAGAAAAAAAAAGTAGGGAAACAAGGGAGATGAGGTTGCCCACACCTGCAGATATACTAGTGAACAATTAATCCCTAATTCTGTCTATATATAACCAAGACCAAGACTGAATTAGGGATTAAATGTTCACTAGTATATCTTCAGGTGTAGGCGACCTCCCTTGTTTCCCCACTTTTTTTCTATGATCCCTAATCGAACTTAAAATTCCTAATTTTTCCTTAAACTTGTTTGTTTACTTTTTTTGTAATATTATTGTAACTGGTGAACCACTATCAATTACTGCCTGAAAATGCAGCAGTCATTACATTTCACTTCAGCTATTTTCAGCCCGTTACACAGCGTTACAAATGAAGAACAGTGTTAGAATTTCCTCTGCTATCAATCCAGTCACCACAGAAAATACAGACGATTATTTACAAACATACTGTAGGGAAGCCATGCATTGTGTTACCACAAATCGACACCTTGGGCTGTCAGCAAAAAGAAATGGGACACAAAAGAGGACAAAGGTAAGTCCATAATGCATGCATTGTACGTACTGTAGTATGCCAAAAAGGCACATCTCGGGACAAAGCGACGTCGAACAGTGAAAAAGTCAAGCCCATAGCCTTAGCCATTATCAAGTTATGCTCAGGCAGTAGAAAATTCCATTGAATTTTTATTTTTTCTTAAGTTTGCAACAAATTTATTGGAAGCCTTTAGGATCGTACTGAAGGCACTTTTGTACTTGGTTATACCTAACTAATACTGCCAAGGTGCCAGGATGGTGTTGTAAAGCTGGTTTTTGGGTGAATTTTTTGGCCAGAAAAACCCTAATGTCCATGATCTCTAAAATACAGTACTACTGTACTGTATGATAAAGAGGTGAATCCATCGGTATATTAGATAGCTTAATTCAAGTCTTCCTTTACTGTTTACTGAAGCAATTAAGTATGTGTTAAAACATTTATGCTGTACACATTTTTTACCCGATGTATTTCAATGGCATTTATCTCGAAAACAGAATAATGCAAACAAGTCAGGTTTCACTCAGTGGGTCACATATAGACAAGCCATGTTGATTATTTATAATCAAATTAAACTTACTGAAATACTGGTACATATTGATGCAACAACCATATGTACATGTGCATGCTCCTATTGCTCACCTCTATCACACATAGGCTCAGTGCCACTCCAGCCTGCATCACTCTGACAGGTCCTAGTGTCACTACCAGTTAGCTCATAACCAGTGTAACATGCGAAACTACAAGTGTCTCCCTCATAGCCTACTCCAGTAGTGGTATGTGAGGAACCATTATAACACAACATTTCAACACCACTGGGTGGAGCCAATGTAACACATTGGGTGTCTAAAATGAAGCAAATAATAATAACAATACATAGTATCAATAAACATGAAGACACATGATAATGGCTCAAGAATCCAATGTAATAGACAATCTAATCAAAAACAGCCAAGCTGTACATTTTAATAACAACAATTCAGGTGAATTTGGTGCCAAGGCCAAGCGGCACAAAATTCACCTGAATTTTCGTTATTAAAATGTAACCATTAACCTACCATCACAGCCATTTCTTGGCCGCCACCTTGGATTTCACATCTTTTTTCATCATGGCCTTTTTGGGGGCTGCACCTTTTTTTACAGCTTGGCTGTTTTTGATTAGATATCACTTCTTTTTGTATTTGTATACTGCAAAGCCGGCCTATGGATGGCTTTGGGGCTTTTTTAACCCATGTGTTTTTTCTTTACTACAGGAAGAAGAAAAGAACTTAAAGAAGAATTTTAGTACTTCAATTATTTTTGATTTTATTAGTAATTATACAAATTATATACATATATTTATTACATGCCCATTATTCCCCACAGGATACTTTTTTGCAGCTGATCTCTCTACTGGGTGACTTGAAATGTAGCTGAACTATATACAGGATGGTTTCTTTGTAGCTGAACTCTCTACAAGGTAACCTCTTCTAGCTGGTCTCTCTACAGGGTATTTTGTTTCTAGCTGAACTCTCTACAGGTGATTTGTTTGCAGCTAAACTCTCTACATGGTGGTGTCTTTGTAGCCGAACTCTCTACATGATGGTTTCTTTGTAGCTGAACTCTCTATAAGGTGACTTCGTCTAGCTGAACCCTCTACAGGGTGATTTTTTTGTAGCTGAACTCTCTGCAGGGTGATTTGTTTGCAGCTGAACTCTCTACATGATGGTTTCTTTGTAGCTGAACTCTCTACAAGGTGACTTCGTCCAGCTGATCTCTCTACGGTGTGATTTGTTTCTAGCTGAACTCTCTACAGGTGATTTGTTTGCAGCTAAACTCTCTACATGGTGGTTTCTTTGTAGCTGAACTCCCTACATGATGGTTTCTTTGTAGTTGAACTCTCTACAAGGTAACTTCTTCTCTACAGGGTGATTTGTTGTAGTTGAATTCTCTACAAGGTGGTTTGTATGAGGCTGAACTCTCTACATGGCGGTTTCTTTGTAGCTGAACTCTCTACAGAGTAATTTGTTTGCAGCTGAACTCTCTACATGATGGTTTCTTTGTAACTGAACACTCTACAAGGTGACTTCTTCTAGCTGTTCTTTCTACAGGGTGAATTGTTGTAGCTGAACTATCTACAACGTAACTTCTTCTAGCTGATCTCTATACAGGGTAATTTGTTTGTAGTTGAATTCTGTACAGGTGGTTTCTTTGTAGCTGAACTCTGTACATGATGGTTTCTTTGTAGCTGAACTCTTTACAAGGTGACTTCTTCTAGCTGAACTCTCTACGGGGTAATTTCTTTGTAGCTGAACTCTCTATACGATGGTTTCTTTGTAACTGAACTCTCTACAAGGTAACTTCTTCTAGCTGATCTTTCTACTGGGTATTTGTTTGCAGCTGAACTCTCTACATGGTGGTTTCTTTGTTGCTGAACTCTCTACAAGGTGAATTCTTCTACCTGATCTCTCTACAGGGTAATTTGTTTGTAACTGAACTCTGTACAAGTGCGTTTTTGTGGGTGATCTCACTGCAGGTTGATTTGTTTGTAGCTGAACTCACTAAAGGGTGATTTTGCTTGTAGCTGAACTCCTTGCATTGTATCTAGTTTCTAGCTGATCTCTCTACAGGGTGATTTGTTTGTAGCTGATCTCTCTACAAGTTGATTTGTGTGTAGCTGATCTTTCTGCAGGTTGATTAATTTGCAGCCGATCTCTCTACAAGGTAATTTGTTTGTAGCTGAACTGTCTGTAAAGTGATTTATTTGTAGCTGATCTCTCTGCAGGTTGATTTGTTTTAGCTGAACTCTCTACAGGGTGATTTACTTGTAGCTGAACTCCTTACATTGTGTGTAGTTTCTAGCTGATCTCTCTACAGGGTGATTTGTTTGTAGCTGATCTCTCTACAAGTTGATTTGTGTGTAGCTGATCTTTCTACTGGTTGATTTGTTTGTAGCCGATCTCTCTACAGGGTAATTTGTTTGTAGCTGAACTCTGTACAAGGTGCTTTTTTGTAGGTGATCTCACTGCAGGTTGATTTGTTTGTAGCTGAACTCACTAAAGGGTGATTTGCTTGTAGCTGAACTCCTTACATTGTGTCTAGTTTCTAGCTGATCTCTCTACAAGGTGATTTGTTTGTAGCTGAATTCTCTATAAGGTGATTTGTTTGCAGCTGAACTCTCTACATGGTGGTTTCTTTGTTGCTGAACTCTCTACAGGGTGTTTTGCTTGTAGCTACTCTCTACAGGGTGATTTGTTTCTAGCTTATCTCTCTACAGGTTGATTTGTGTGTAACTGATCTCTCTACAAGCTGATTTGTTTGTAGCTGAATTCTCTGCAAAGTGTTTTGTTTGTAGCTGACCTCTCTTCAGGGTGATTTGTATCTAGCTGATGTCTCTACAGGGTGATTTTTTGTAGCTGACCTCTCTTCAGGGTGATTTGTTTCTAGCTGATGTCTCTACAGGGTGATTTTTTGTAGCTGACCTCTCTTCAGGGTGATTTGGTTCTAGCTGATCGCTCTACAGGTTGGTTTGTTTGTAGCTGAACTCTCTACACGGTGATTTGCTTGTAGCTGAACTCCTTACATTGTGTCTAGTTTCTAGCTGATCTCTCTACAGGGTGATTTGTTTGTAGCTGATCTCTCTACAAGTTGATTTGTGTGTAGCTGATCTCTCTGCAGGTTGATTTGTTTGTAGCCGATCTCTCTATAGGGTAATTTGTTTGTAGCTGAACTCTCTATAAGGTGATTTGTTTGTAGTTGATCTCTCTGCAGGTTGATTTGTTTTAGCTGAACTCTCTACAGGCTGATTTGTTTGTAGCCGATCTCTCTACAGGGTAATTTGTTTGTAGCTGAACTCTCTACATGGTGGTTTCTTTGTTGCTGAGCTCTCTACAGGGTGTTTTGCTTGTAGCTGATCTCTCTACAGGGCAATTTGTTTGTAGCTGATCTCTCTACAGGGTGATTTTTTTGTAGCTGACCTCTCTTCAGGGTGATTTGTTTCTAGCTGATTGCTCTACAGGTTGATTTGTTTGTAGATGAACTCTCTACAGGGTAATTTACTTGTAGCTGAACTCCTTACTTTGTGTCTAGTTTGTAGCTGATCTCTCTACAGGGTGATTTGTTTGTAGCTGATCTCTCTACAAGTTGAATTGTGTGTAGCTGATCTCTCTGCAGGTTGATTTGTTTGTAGCCGATCTCTCTACAAGGTAATATATTTGTAGCTGAACTGTCTAAAAGGTGATTTGTTTGTAGCTGATCTCTCTGCAGGTTGATTTGTTTTAGCTGAACTCTCTACAGGGTGATTTATTTGTAGCTGAACTCCTTACATTGTGTGCAGTTTCTAGCTGATCTCTCTACAGGGTGATTTGTTTGTAGTTGATCTCTCTACAAGTTGATTTGTGTGTAGCTGATCTCTCTGCAGGTTGATTTGTTTGTAGCCGATCTCTCTACAGGGTAATTTGTTTGTAGCTGAACTCTGTACAAGGTGCTTTTTTGTAGGTGATCTCACTGCAGGTTGATTTGTTTGTAGCTGAACTCACTAAAGGGTGATTTGCTTGTAGCTGAACTCCTTACATTGTGTCTAGTTTCTAGCTGATCTCTCTACAGGGTGATTTGTTTGTAGCTGAACTCTCTATAAGGTGATTTGTTTGCAGTTGAACTCTCTACATGGTGGTTTCTTTGTTGCTGAACTCTCTACAGGGTGTTTTGCTTGTAGCTACTCTCTACAGGGTGATTTGTTTCTAGCTTATCTCTCTACAGGTTGATTTGTGTGTAACTGATCTCTCTACAAGCTGATTTGTTTGTAGCTGAATTCTCTGCAAAGTGTTTTGTTTGTAGCTGACCTCTCTTCAGGGTGATTTGTATCTAGCTGATGTCTCTACAGGGTGATTTTTTGTAGCTGACCTCTCTTCAGGGTGATTTGTTTCTAGCTGATGTCTCTACAGGGTGATTTTTTGTAGCTGACCTCTCTTCAGGGTGATTTGGTTCTAGCTGATCGCTCTACAGGTTGGTTTGTTTGTAGCTGAACTCTCTATAAGGTGATTTGTTTGTAGTTGATCTCTCTGCAGGTTGATTTGTTTTAGCTGAACTCTCTACAGGCTGATTTGTTTGTAGCCGATCTCTCTACAGGGTAATTTGTTTGTAGCTGAACTCTCTACATGGTGGTTTCTTTGTTGCTGAACTCTCTACAGGGTGTTTTGCTTGTAGCTGATCTCTCTACAGGGCAATTTGTTTGTAGCTGATCTCTCTACAGGGTGATTTTTTTTGTAGCTGACCTCTCTTCAGGGTGATTTGTTTCTAACTGATCTCTCTACAGGGTGATTTTTTGTAGCTAACCTCTCTTCAGGGTGATTTGTTTCTAGCTGATTGCTCTACAGGTTGATTTGTTTGTAGATGAACTCTCTACAGGGTAATTTACTTGTAGCTGAACTCCTTACTTTGTGTCTAGTTTGTAGCTGATCTCTCTACAGGGTGATTTGTTTGTAGCTGAACTCCTTACATTGTGTGTAGTTTCTAGCTGATCTCTCTACAGGGTGATTTGTTTGTAGTTGATCTCTCTACAAGTTCATTTGTGTGTAGCTGATCTCTCTGCAGGTTGACTTGTTTGAAGCCAATCTCTCTACAGGTAATCTGTTTGTAGCTGAACTCTCTATAAGGTGATTTGTTTGTAGCTGATCTCTCTGTAGGTTGATTTGCTTTAGCTGAACTCTCTACAGGGTGATTGCTTGTAGCTGAACTCCTTACATTGCGTCTAGTTTCTAGCTGATGTCTCTACAGGGTGATTTTTTGTAGCTGAACTCTCTTCAGGGTGATTTGTTTCTAGCTGATCTCTCTACAGGTAGATTTGTGTTGATTTGTTCATTGCTGATTGCTCTAAAGGTTGATTAGTTGCAGCTGAACACCCTGCAAAGTGTTTTGTTTGTAGCTGATCACTCTAAAGGGTAATTTGTTTGTAGCTGAACTCTCTCCACAGTGACTTGTGTGTAGCTGAATTCTGTGTAACTGAATTCTCTAGAGAGTGACTTAATTGTAGCTGAATTCTCTACACAGTGCATGACTTGTTTATAGCTGAACTTTCTTCAGGGTGACTTGTAATGTTCTGAATCTCTATAGTGATATATTTGCTTAACTCTCCACATGGTGACTGTCTTCTTGCTGAACTGTCTATAAGATTAACTGTTTGCAGCTGAACTCCCTACAGAATAACTTGTGATGTAATAAAATTCTATAATGGAGTAAATAAATTAGCCGAATGCTCTATTAGAGTGACTGTTCTATTAGAGTATCTCGATCTCGCATTTGCTACACGGAGTTGGCTTTCGAATCATAACTAAGTGGTTTGTAATCCGATTCTTCTGTACTACTGCAAGGACTTTCTATGAAGATTATTCCAGCTATACACCGATTTTCAGCTCATTGCTCTAAGCGGTTTGCCTAGTAGGCGTGAAAACTAATACTTTTTTATTCATAAAAATCGATCGCGTAATTGTGACACAGGTTGGGTTTTGTGTCATATTTCCGTGGTCTTTATCTCGATTCCTTTCAAACCACCAAAAGGTACTCCTACGATGGTTACTCCATCTACATAGCAATTTTCAACTCATTCCATGAAGCGGTTTACCCTGTAGGCGTGACAACAAATCGATCTTGTTTTACGCGAATAATCGGTCATAACTCCTGAACCATTCATCGGATTTGTACCAAATTTGATGCTAGGATTCGCCTTTGGACTCCCTTTCTGTGTGTAAAATTTCAAGACGATCGGAGTACGCGTTTGCTTGTTATAGCAATTTTTGCAAGTGTGCGAAAAGACGAAGAAGAAAAAAAAAAACGAAGAAAAAAAAAACGAAACTTTGGCAGCTCGTATCTCGGAAATGGCTGGAGCGATTTCCTTCAAATTTGGAATGTAGACTCCCTTGGCTGGCGGGCAACTGTGTAGCAAATTTGGTTCCAATCAGATAAGTGATCACCGAGATACAAAGGTGTGAAAATGACGTTTTCGTTCTTCCTGTCAATATACTCACGGTGTGGCGCGCTGGCTTCTTGGGCCGCACGACACATTATCGTGTGTCTTGATTATGTTATTAGCTGTAACTGTAATGTAAGGATTTCAAACAGCAGCTCAAGACATTACAGCTGAAAATGATAAATAACTAGCAAAAATGAATACTTTTCATGTCTACTAGATAAAATGGAATGAGAATAAGTTAAAATACAGTTTAATCACCAAACATGTGTCCTTTCAGTGGTCATAAACAAATTGAAGTAAATCTAAAAACTATTGCAGCTTGATGTACATTCACAAAGTATGGACAACTCTTTGCATTAAAAAGATCAGTACATATATATCCATGCCAAGGCTGAAATTGACTAGCATTAACATCACTGTAGCCTCTTCCAGGAATAAACATAATTATCATGATATTTAAAACCAAGCTTTTCTGATTTTTTTACAGTTTGGCTGCTTTGACATACATGTAATGCACAGTGACTTGGTATATACGTACATTTACTCATGCATCCTTATAATAAATAGAATATGTGTTAACGGTCACCTGAATTAAGTGATCACCTTTGTATAACTGCAACTGTCACAGGGTCCCAATACAAGTGTATGCATTGTGGTCTGTATAAGTGTTAACATGGATTACAGTCAGGAAAATTCACTTATGAATCACTGTAGTGACTATACATAACCTCAACTCTCATGTAGTGGTTACTACCTTATAATGAACAGCTAGTGGCTTGTTCAGTCAATGATTTGAAATTGGCAGTTTCAAAAAAATTGTAAATATCCTGCCTTTCAATGAATACTATCTGGCCTCATTGCTTAAAAATACTCAATGTTCATTAGCAACAGTCATAACAAGTTCACCTTGCTGTTTCTGTACTCATAATCACTTACAAAATGGAATATTACGGTTGGCACAAGCCTCTTAATTGTAATTACAGTGAGCCCTTGGTCATCCAAACCCCTTTTGTTCTCAGGCAATGATAAAAGTACTCAGATAAGTGAATTATTGGGATAACTGAAGCCCATACATTTATGTACAGAAATCTGTTGAAATACACTAATAGAACATACACTACTCTAATAGAACAGTCAATTACAATTTGGATAAATTGGATAACCGAGTGTGTACAGTACCTATTTATACTGGTCATAGCACTAAAATGCTGTTGACCACTTTATATTATAACAGCCACCTGTATATAAAGGCCAAAACTTACTGGTAACTGTAACAACTGTTACACACAGGTTCCACTGTTCATACAGGTATCGCAAATCCGAGTGATTAAGGTGCTAAGCTGGCTTAGCTCTCCAAGGTTATAAGAACTTTAATAGGCTTAACTCAACTCAAACATTCATACCACTCATACAAACTGCAAAATGTGCTCTCTATTTATACTACCAAACTGTATTACCTAACTTCCTGATGGAAGACTTAAAAACTACAAAGTCCTCATACAGCAATAAGGTCACCTTAACCTTGTAAGGCTGCCTTATACCTATGGTACAAAAGAATGTAGCCTAAATAATCAAATGTACATCACTTCCAAATTACAAAACAAAGGTTCCCTATTGCTTGGTGTGTGCATGATATAGGTCACTATGTCACACAGGTTAGCAGTTTTTTTCAATGGAGGAAACTTTGTTATTTTGTGGATTTACAATTATCGTGAAAATTTCAATTAAAATTATTTACTCAATGTATTGTCAGATTGTTTCTTTCATTTTCATAGCCTAAATGAAAATTATATTCTGATCATGCAAGACTAACTTGATTCACAATTAATGAATCTTAACTATTTTAAATGCATGAAAGAAGGCTGCAAAGGAGACAATGTGTTTTCACCAAATCAAAATGGTTTATTGGTTAGAACATTCAGTATCTTCTAGAATTGTAGCTGCTAGCTAATGGTGCTAGTGGATACTACACAAAGAATATTTATGAAATGAAAAAAAGTGAGGGAGAATGGGCTTGGTAAAATAGGAGGATTGTTCTGGGCACATGGCCAAATGCCATTGCATCATCTTTTATCATCACCACAACGTAGGCCACAGCATAAGCCACAGTGTAACTACAAAAACTCCTGCTGATGTCACACTGTCTCCACTTCCATGACGTTGCACAATTTTCTCCATTAAAATTATATAAAAGTGATTTGTGAGTTTTTTTTATTGGAATTTTGGATTGTGACAAGCTGCAAAAATTTTAACTTGAAAAAAAAAACTTGCTATACAGTACTTGTCCTGACAGACTTATACATTGCATGGAGTAGCTTATAATTAGCATACACTGATGTGGTAAGGATCTTAATGAGATTTCTTGTACAGCAGAGAGATTAACATCAGTACATTTGTGGTCACATGCTGTACTTGGGTGGATTGAATGCTACCATTTGAATGCTCTAATGGGGTATTATATAAGAGAACATATCAATGATAAAGTCAAACCAGCTACATACACACCCCTTATGTATTGGAGTACTCTAGTCTAACCTGACAGTGAAAATCTACCCTACTTACCAATAGTGAACTGGATTAATGGCTGACGTAAACCATAGTGATGGTTAGCATTATTAAGATCAATTGATATATCAGTAGAACCATCAACACCATCAAACATATACAATACATATCCAGCTGTCTCTATGGTCCTCACTCTATAACGAGCATTAGGTGGATGATAATATCCAATAACATCTCCTGATTGAACAAGTATTCTGTTATTACCAGTGAGAGGAATGTTTGCTTCTAAGAAAGTTAACTCAACAATGTGACTTTCATCAACTTGAACTTGAGCAATTTTACTATAAATTGTTGAAACCTGTGATGATGGTCTCCATACTTGTATGTAAGGGTAATTATTCCGATCTTTATCAGGTAGTAATCTGACTCTGATTCCAGTTATTCTGACATTACAATGGAAATTGAGATGTGGAACAATTCCTAATCTGTTATAATTCATTTCATCCAAACCAATTCGCTGAACATTGACATTTTCTATGCAAAGTTGTCCTTCTAATGAATGTAAACAACACTGTATAAATGTGTACAGTAAAATTAAAAATTGTACAAACAATACATACTGTGCTATTAGTTATTCATAAAAGGTAGTTTTTGTTGTGCAACATGTGTAATTTATGAACTATTGGACTATTGGTGGTGGATACCAGGAGCGGATCCAGAGCTTGGCAAGGGGAGAGGCACAAACAGGCCAAGTTGTAGATGGTTGGGGAGACCCATACACCTCTTAGTAGTATCTCACTATTGATTTTTACTATTTTGGCCTTTGCAGCTGGTTGTGAAGTCTTAAAAGCTGTTTATAGGCTCTGAATTCCTTAAACAACAGCAACACAATAATTATTTTTAGAGGCGCTTAGTACGCACGAAGGTGCTGGGTGACAACTTCATAGTTAATTTGACTTTGGTTCACAGGTGAATTTGTAGTAAAATGTACATATTTTCGTGAATTTATAAGCTGATCTTTGCTTGACAAAGTTTAGTATTTTAATCAGAAGTATGGCTCCTACACAAGGTGGGAGGGGGGGGGGGGGCATTTGCCCCAAATGCCCCATCCTGGATCCGCCATTGGATACTTCTTTAATAAGATGACCTCATCATCATGGCCACCTTTACCAAACATATACTTATATACAGCCTTATTTATGAGGCACCACCTCATTATTAAGGCCATAGTTTGTGGTCCCAAAGGTGGCACAATTAATGAAGTTTCACTGCACTTATATAAGATTCAAAACAACTTTCATCATTATTTCAATTCCTAGGAACATCCTTATGTTACTGTTTAAGATACACATCTTTAATGAGATTCTAATAAATGCCACACAACAATCGGGATGCATGCACATACATATACACATGACTGCTACATCATAGTATACCCATAACAGTTACATAGTGCATAGTCAGAGTACCACATGTGGAGTACAAGTGAGACTACAGCACAGCAGCAATTGTTAACAGATATTTCAAAAACATCAACATCTAAATATTTAGCCTAGGTATGGTACTCTTAAATACTCATAACCTTGTTCCACATAAACTGTGACATACAAACAACACAAGTAAATACATTCACACATTTCCTACTTTTCCTACATATGGTCTCACTACCACTCCAGCTCCTATCACTTTGACAGGTCCTAGTGTCACTACCAGTTAGCACATAACCAGTGTTACATGTGAAACTACAAGTGTCTTCATAGGAAGGAACTCCATCATCTCCCAGTGAACAAGTCATCACTCCATTATTAGGATCAGTAAGTGGTTGGCAAATAACTGCAAGTTAATTAAGTTATTTATTACATCATATGTAAAATATACACTATATAGTAAAATATTGAGCTGTCACTGCAGCAGGGATATGAGACAACACCTTAATATTTAATCTCTCCTCAAATTGACTGTATATACTAATGACTTTAATGAGCTATATCATACAGTACGATAGTAACTGTATAGTAGGGACGACATTGGAGTAGGCATGGCCCACAAAATCAAATCACCCAAAAAAACAGCCTGACGATGATGAGGCAGTATTGGTGAGGTAAAACTGAGCCCAAACAAGCTTTCAGATCGACCCGAAATGCTTTCAACAAGTTGCTACAGAATTTTATAAATTTTTTATTTGACAGAATTTTCTACTGACTAAGTAAGTAACTGACTGACTGATTGACTGACGCCTTCAGACAAGCATAACTCGATAACGGCTAAGGCTATGGGCTTGATTTTTTCACTGTTCGACGTCGCTTCGGCCCAACAGGTGCCTTTTGGCATACCACAGTACGTACAATGCATTCTTCATGGACTTACCAGTGTCCTCCTTTGCGTCCCATTCATCTTTGCTGATAGGGAAAGGTGTCGATTTGGCTTTAGCACTTGATGGTTTCCCTTCAAAACGGAAATTATCTGTATTTTTCATAGTGGCTATTTTGATTGCAAAGGTGCTTTTCAAACAGTTCTTGATTCGTATTGCTGTGTAACGGGTTGAACATAGCCGACAGCGAAGCGTAATGTATACTTCACTTCGAACTTCACTTTTCAGACGATAAGTAATAAAATTGGGGCGCAAGGTGCTTCCAGAAAAGTTCTTGATTCATATAATGACGTATTGCTGTGTAACGGGTTGAACATAGCTGACAACCAAGCTAATGGATACTTCACTTTTCAGACGATAATTGATATAGCTGGGGCGTGCGGCGCCATTTCAGATGCGGTATGTGTGGGTTCACCTGTCATAATAAAATTATTTACAAAGAAAGTTAACAAACAAGTACAAGAAAAATTTTTGAATTTTCAACTAGAGTAGGGACCATAGCACATCAATAAAAAGTACTGAAACAAGTTGATGATATTAAATCACAGTACAACAATAAGAAGTGTTATATCCCTATTGTGCATTTCCATTATGGTATCTTGAGCACAGTAGGGATTTAACACTTCTTATCGTTTTACTGTGATTTAATATCATGGACTACTCCAACTTGTTTCAGTACTTTTTATCAATGTGCTATGGTCCCTACTCTAGTTGAAAATTCCAAATTTTTTCGTGTACTTGTAGTGTATATGTAACAGTCTGACTCTTTAATAGGAGTGTAGAAGGGTTCTGCTGAGGATATCCAGCTAAGGGTAGTGTTCAGTACTCTGTAGCTCCCCTCTTTCTGCCAATAAACATGTCATTATTTGCCAAATGTATTTTATTTGGTAAACCAAAGGGAATGTGTCTGATCCTAGAAGCACTCCCTGGTTACAGGCTTGGATAAGTTTAACATACACACAATGACTACTACACTTACATATGCATACTGTACTTTTGCAATTGATGATTATGTACAATTACTCACCTCTTCTACACATGGTCTGAGTGCCACTCCAGCTCCCATCACTCTGACAGGTCCTAGTGTCACTACCAGTTAGCACATAACCAGTGTTACACGTGAAACTACAAGTGTCTTCATAGGAAAGAACTCCATCATCTCCCAGTGAACAAGAGATTTTTCCATTATTAAGATCAGCAAGTAAAGCACAAGTAAAAGCAAGTTCGCCTGCATATATGTACAAACAGATACTAAGCAAGAACTTCATAATTGCCATATACCGTTTTATCCATTTTATTGGATATACAACTGAAGCGGAAATAAGGGGTAGCATGTATTGTTTTTCTTTTAGCACACAAAGGTTGATGAAACAATATATTCTGCCAATATAAAACTAAAGGCATGAGCTACTATTTTCATAAATTACTCAAAATGAGCTTCCTGTAGTGCTAAGCCACTTGTGGAACAACTCTATATTATGTACTTTGAAATGATAATGATATGGAAAGTATATGTACAAGGTTTGTCCACAATTTAACTAAGGATCACAAACTGTTTCACAAAATTATCCTCAAGGTTTGTGAACTCTGTAGATTTTAGTCATGTGGGAGTTTATTCATTGATCTACAAGTTGATATGGTTCACTGTGTGGCACTGTTCAAGCAGCATTGCTTCTAACTAATCACTCAAGGTTAGTTGCCTTGCCAAATGCATGAGTGGAGTCTTCAAGTGGACTAATTGGTAATTCTTGTTTGATCGAGGAATAACTTTAAATTGAAACCAGGCCAGGAAGACCACAAAAGAAGTAGAGAAACATTACTAGCTGCTTTACTGTTAATATGTGAGTATACAAGTGTTTCTTAAACAAGTGCATTTTCATGTGTCTTTTTTTATAATGCCACTATACACAGTGGCTTACATGCCTTTAAGGGTTATGTAGCAACTATTACACAATGCTGTTTACTCTGATATCACCAATGCCTGAATAATGCTACTTGTATCGACAATAGTAGCCAGGTAATCTGACAAAGCTTGTCCTTTTGGATTTCTTTGCTTTGGTCAAGTTTTCTATATTTGGCTGAAACATGATCACAACCTGGTAACATTGTTGGTCTTCACTTGAACACCTCTGAGTCAGCAGAGTCAATGGTATATAAGTTGGGTTGGATGCAACTCTAATTGTAGAAACAAAATATTAACTGCGACTGTTTGTCCAGTTTAACATAGAATGTAGGTGTTATTATGGTAAAGATTTCCTGTACCTATTTAAATTAGGACGGTAGTGAAACCATGTAATGTAGAGTGCCCAATCATAGTGTAACTGTGACAGATAGAGTAAAGAGTGTGAGAGGGACTAACTTTAATAAAAGTTTGAGGCATACAACAGCCATGCAATAGTTTGCATGCCATTCTGGAAGAATGTCATCACAGCATCTTTCAAAGTCTGAGATGGAATTTTGGACTAAGTGCATACCTTGCACTATTTATATACAAGTGATATACTCAATAATTCCTAAAAAAAAGTTTAGTCAGAGTACTTGATTGCTCTCTTAATCTCTACAAGGTACCCCATCACAAAAGTCCTTTAGGTATACACTAAACAGTACACCAGCAAAACTTTTTGGGTCGTCCTAAAATAGCTCAATAAGTACATGAGCTGTGACAAATAGACATTACTCAGCTTGATATAATCATAGATATACTAATGCTTACCGGGATTGGAAATGGAAGTTGTGGTTACAGGTATCCGTGTTTTGCCTGACGTAATATTTCATCACATTGTACTACGCATGGCGTTTGGTAAGGTACAGCTGTAAGTAGAAAATACAGTGCCATGTTCTTGTGTCAATATTTGGAGCGCATAGCGGAAGGAATTATGAGCCACCACACCGAATTTCAAAATGGTTTGTTGCTTTGTCTGGGCAACGCATGTACCAAAAGGAAACCAAAACATAAAGTGAGTTTTGTCTTAAAACCTACCAAAAAGTGGCAGTCTGCCAAATACAACTGTATTAATCCATACAACATTTCTACAGCTTGTAATAGCTGAACATGGCCTAACTTAAGCTTCGTTAGTTGTCTAGGAGCGTTCCAATGCAGCTGTACACTTAGTTACGGGTGACACGACCTGATACAACTCCAGTTTCAACTCTGAGCAACGACATTAAAATACTGGCTATTTTCTATACTCTAGAAATGCAATACTTTCGCGAAACTTCTGCTGTATGAACTGTATGAAGCAGTCAGCTACACTTGGAAGTAGAGAAGGAAAAACACGGATAACTTCAAAGGGATTTACCACCCACTGTATAGTTTCAATATAAAATTATAATGTGCGCAACTTCCGTTTCCAATCCCGGTAAGCATTATTATATCTATGATATAATTGGATCAGTGCTACCTTAGGATCAAGTTAACACACATTACTTACCTCCTGTACACATGGTCTCTTTGCCACTCCAGTTTCCATCATTTTGACAAACCCTAGTGTCACTACCAGTTAGATTGTAACCAGTGTTACATGTGAAACTACAAGTGTCGTCATAGGAAGGAACTCCATCATCTCCCAGTGAACAATTGATTGCTCCATTATTAGGACCAGTAAGCAATGGGCAAGCATCTGCAAGTTTACCAGCATATATGCCATACAAAGTGATCAACCGTCATTTTATAACTAACAAAAATCCTATTAAATTATTAAACAACCAGGAACTAGTTATCTACTGTAGTCCAAATGCATTTTTACATACATAAAGGGATAGGAAACACAATAATATGCCATCACAAAACACTCTCCATTTCTATGGAGAGTATACATGTACTACGTATGTTATAAAACATTCTTGTTACACCTGCCACATTTGTATCAATGAGAAACAAATTGCTGTAACAAAATTTCAAGACCAGTGATTGTAAAATCAAGAATGAGTGGATTATAATAGTATCAGCGCTCAAGGAACTTATGCATGAAACAAAATGGCATTTAAAGTGCGATAGAAACAGCCTAAAATGTACTTTAAACACTTTACATAGATAAGCATTTTCATTACCTTTTAACATAACAGAGAGAACAAGACATATTTTATGGAGTAACTGCTTAAAGAATTGGCAAAGTATCTTCCCTTTTAAATCCTTTAGCAGTGCAATGCAAAGGTAAAAGGCTATGTTAGTGGCACACTTAGCTCACCACAAGTCTCAAAGTTGGAACCAGTAATATGTACAAGAAACAAGGCCTGAAGGTACTGTGAGAGAAAGTACAGCAGGAAATAACAATCAAAGTCAATGCAATGTTATCCTTTACTACAAAATCTATGGCTTGAATTCCTTTGTCTAAATCTCTCACCAAGGCCTAAACACTTTCTGTAGTCTGTTAAACTACTATTTCTATTGCTTAGAGCACTAATTTTCCATGAATGCTTTATTAGAATGTCTAAATTCAAGCTCAGTATTGTCTTCTACTAAACAACAATAGCTGAATATTGAACATAGTCAAAGTGCTTTTTAATTACATTCCTAATGCTCTGTTACAAGTACATACACACATGCAAATACACTACCCACCACTTCTACACACAACTCCAGTACCACTCCAGGTCCCATCACTCTGACAGGTCCTAGTCTCACTACCTACTAGCTGATTACCAGTGTTACATGTGAAATTACAAGTGTCTTCATAGGAAGGAACTCCATCATCTCCCAGTGAACAAGTAATTGTTCCATTAGTAACACTGGTCAGTGAGTGACAAACAACTGCAAAATATAATAAATTTATTAAATCCTCATCTACTCATTATCACAATTATCACCAAATTGTAATAGCTACTAACAACAATAACTAGCATAGTATAAAGGAGCTTTTTCAGCCCATCTTTAGCCAGAACTCGTATAACTAGCTTTTAAAAAAAAAAAAAATTCAAAAGGAAGTAGAGGTTGATATAATATACATGCTACAAAAAGTAAGGAAACAAGCTCAAAAATGTTACAGCTGAAATGAGAAATGATCAAGCAGTAAAAAGTAAGGAAACAAGATTAGACGACTACTTGCTAAAATGACACACACTTTAATGCCTACTTTTGGCTAATTTGATGGTCTCATTTCAAGATGCTAGCCAAAAATAGGTATTAAAGTGTCTCATTTTAGCAAGTAGTCATCTAATGTACTTTTTTGTAGCATGTATATTATATCAACCCCTACTTCCTTTTGAAATTTGAAATTTATATATAACTAGTAAACATATAAGTACACAAAAGTACAAGGAAAAGTTAGAAACTATAAGTGAGATGGATCATAAAAATAAAAAGTAGTGAAACAATGGAGGTTGTCTAATTCCTAATTGTCATAACTATGCTGAATTAGGATTAAATGTCTACTATTTTCTTGGCTGCCACCTTTAATTTCACTTTTTTTTTTATCCTGGCTTTTTAGGGGCTGCACCCTTTTTTCATAGCTTGGCTGTTTTTGTATAGAGAAAATGTTTCTACTAACACTGGCTTTCTATTATCCACCCAAAAACAGCAAGCCGTGAAAAATGGTGCAGGCTTTATAAGCTTGGATGATGTGGCAGTGAAGAAATGGCTGCAATGATGTCAATAAAAGTAAATTTTAATAATGGCTGTATTATTTTCATTAACATCATTGCAGCCATTTCTTGGCTGCCACCTTTGATTTCACAGCTTTTTTCACCCAGGCTTTTTTCACACTTCTTTTTGTACCTTATAAAGCCCCAAAACCAGTCCATGGCTAACTTTGAAGTTTGCTTTACTCACATTTCTTCTTATCTATACAGACACAATGATGACTCCTGAAGACAGACTTGTCATTGTATTGTATTGTATGTTTATTCAATATTTGTTAGTTAGAGCACAAATTTTCCTAATAGAATGCATATAGAATGTTCTAGAATTTCCATTGGAAGAACTATAAAGTTATAAATTTTACTAATAAATAAACTAATTTAATCAAACTATCAAAAGGCACTCCTACAATGACAGCCTATGTACACACTGATTTTTTCAAGTTGTTCTCACACATATGCGAATAAACATTCATAACTCTGTGGATATTTATCAGATTCATAGTAAACTTAAACATGTTAATCTACTTTTATACACTCTTCATTTGCACCAAAGTTTGCGACAGTCAAGTTACATGTTTGCATTTTATATATAATTTTTTTTATAAAGTGCATGAAAAGAGATCAAAACCGTAGACTAAAAAGAAAAAAATGAAGAGAAAAAAAAATGAAATTTTGAATGTCCATATATCTGGTGTGAATTTAATTAAAATTTATGTGTAGCTTACCCTACCTGGTGGACGGCTATAATGTAACAGTGGTACATATACTTTGGAGAATGGGCCATGGAGCTTTGCACTGATAATTGGTTCAAAAATTGGTATCAGGCCGATATTGGCTATATGCTAGCCGATTAAGTGGTTAAAAAGCTGATGTTAATCTCCACTGTTATTCTCCACTCCACCATGTAGTATAATGATGTGGGGGAGGCTTTGGCATTTTAATTAAGTTATGTGTTAATGGTTTAGTGGTGATTACAAGCCATGCCCACAATACTGCCAGGTTTTAGGCCATGCCCAAGTAAACTGAGATTTTAGGTTTCTATGTAGTACCACGCCACTTGTCTCACTGTATAGCAGTTGCAAAAATGTCTGGTAACCATAAGTAGCTTTTGATTGTGGTATACGTACATCTAACTTTACATTTTAGCTAAGAACGAGCTGTATATTAATGTTTTGTCACTAATACGAGTCATTTAATAATGATGAGGATAAGTGTTAGTGATAATAGTCTACATCGGATTGGTTATTGGTATTGGCTAATTATGTTGCTTAATATCCTCATAGGAATAATTGGCTAATTTGGTTATTGATGCAGCACTATGTGAAAAAGCTGTTTTCTTTCGTTTTCTTTCGTTTTCTTTCTTCCTGTCAATATACTCACAGTGTGGTGTGCTGGCTTTCTTGGCCACATGACACACTAGCATGTGTCTTGATATTGCTTTCTTGTCACATTTAAATAGCTTTTGTGATTCTGTTATTTAATTTGCTGCTTTGTAGTGCAAATTACAAAAACAAACCATGTGATTTGGGATAAATTGCACTTCTACTATTGGAACAAATGTATGGCAAACTAAATCAAATCATTTTGTGATTAGCAAAAAATAACGAAACAGCAGCAATACTACCATAATGCCCATTGTAATGAATAAAATATTTGAAAGTTATATAACAATCATAGATTTCAAAAACTAGAACTTTCTCTACTACACTGCATACAATACCTACCTCTTGTACATATGGCTTCAACACCACTCCAACTACTGTCACTGAGGCAGGTCCTAGTGTCACTACCAGTTAGCTCATAACCAGTGTTACATATGAAACTACAGGCATCTCCATCATAACCCACTCCAGTGTTATATGTGGAACCATTAAAACACAACATTTCAAGACCATCAGATTGAACCAATGTAACACATTGGGTGTCTAAACAAGACAAATTACAAGAAAATAAATGTAAGTATGTTGTAAATAAAAAGCACCATGGCAAAGATATGGAAACAGGCCATGAATTGAAGTAAAATGTACCCCTAGAGCACTGTTGGCATGCAGGAGTTGTGATATTTCATTACAGCTGCATACCATGTTAGTACTAAGTTCATTTTACTATGTATAAAAGGAGGGAACCAAAATGCAAAATAGTGTGTATATTGACTATATCATACAGTACAGTATAGTAGGGATCGTTGAGGCTTGGACTTTCTTACCAAGGAATGACCAGCCTCACTTTTCCTTTATGACAGCTTGACAGTATTAGGCATAGCTCAGCCCATAAATGTCTTCAGAGCAATCCCAAACCCTTCCAACAAGTTTCTAAAAAATTGTAAATATATATAACTGAATTTTCTACTAACTAACTAACTGACTGACTGACTGCCTGACTGATGTCTCCAGCCAAGCACAACTTAGCTGTGGAAAAGGATACAGGCTTCATTTCTTAACTGTTTGGCATCTCTTTGGCCCAATGGACCTACCTATATTTATCATCCCTTGTGTTCGATTTCTTTCTTCATTACCATGTACGGGTGTAGGTGTTGATTGGCAGTAACTAGCAACATGGCTTCGGTGCTTCATTTTCCATAGAGTGGCTGGATCGATTGCAGAGTTGCTTCTTGTAGTGTTCTTTGTTTGTTTGTAAAAGTGTATAATGAGTGGAACGTAGCTGGAAATGAAGCAAAATGGCAATTTTGCAATTGAAGGGGTTAGTGGAAAAGGGGAAATGTGCCATTTTAGATTTTCCATTTTCTAAAAATTAGAATGGCTTGGTTTAGCCACACAAATAATGTAGTCACTAAGTAAACAACAGAGTTTAGAAAGTTCATGGCAGTCTCAAATTAATTTTTAGCAGATATCACAATAATTCAGGGCATGTTCAATCGCAATTGATGTAATAATTGGATTGATTGCAGAGGTACTTATTCATTTGTAATGGTGCATAATGGGTGGAACATAGCTGGAAAAAAAAAGCAGAACGGCGACGTTTGCATTTTAGTCATTGATAATCAGGCACACATATAGTCAGCAAATGATGTGTCTGGTGCCATTCTTTTCTTTGATGTAGTTAATGAATTTTGTTACTGCAAAAATTTAACAAACAAGTGTAAGGAAAATGAGAAATTTTACATTTGAGCATGATCACAGATAAACGAAGGAAGGGAGGCCATCCACACCTGCAGCTATATTAATCTCTACTTCAATCATATAGTTACAGTATACTACTGAAAGGCTGATGTAGGAATTGATTTACTGTAACTGCAGGTGTAGATGACCTCCTTTGTTTCATTGCATGTAAAGTTCTAATGTTTCCTTACACTTGTGTGTATATAATTAATACAGCTATTTTTGTGCAGTGGAATGCAACAGGGTTGAAACTGGGCTGAATCACTTGAGTCGGATCAAACCAAGCACGTACAAAAGTAACGCATTATTTTAGGGCTGTGCGATAATAGAAAAACTTATATCTCGATAAGTTTCGATAACAAAACCCATTTTATCACGATAAATGATATTAACTCGATAAAGAAATATTGCCATAGAGTACTTTTATAAGCACAGTTGTGCCTAATAATAAATGTTTAAGACTAGTACATATCTCTCGCAAAAATTGCCCTTTTCAGAATCACCACAACTGGTCGTGACCTTAACTCACAAGAGTACTATCTACCTGCTGTTAATATACAAATAGTCTACAGAGATTTACTATTATCTGGTTTACATTATCTGATTTGTGGTTTACATTACCACCCCAGCAATCCCTTCTTGTTTTGTGGCTTTTTTCAGCGATCCCTATTCCTATTTTAAAATTTCCAATTTTTAATTCATCTAGTTTGTGTACTTTTAAATTAATCCAGTAATGGATTATGAGATTTCTTCTATTGATAATAAAGACTGTTGTGAATAGTGTAATTTTGCATTCTGCATAGTAACACTGTCAACATTTCAGTACACACATGAAACTGAACAAATTGCAATGTGCATACAGACTGAGAGTCTCCTAATATCAGCTGCAATTTACATTACTGGTACCTTTAATAGCTGTCAAATTCAGTGCAAGGATTGTAATTATACACTTGACTGCATTATTAGAGTATTTAAGTGACTGCTCTATTAGAGTATTTAATCAATCTGGATAACCCACCCACGTACAATAATCATGGAGCGAAAAAAAAACCACCTTGCAACAAAGTCATCAGCCCAGATTAAGCTTCCTGGCCTATACTGAGTTTAATAAAGACGGATTTTATTAGCCACAAGTAGCGCACACCAAAAAACGTAACTCTGAGTGTGGTCCTGTATGGCTTCTCGAATGTAATAGAGCTTTGGCAAGAAGAGACAGCCCGGTTTGGGCTGTTTCCATCCGAAAACGAAATCAAAAATAGGTCATGGACGTGCACAATGATCCATTCAGCAAGCCTTGCTACTTTTTATCCCAGGATTCTCCTTGCAAACTTCGCTATGCCTGTTAAAGAATAATAATATTATGAATAATAATAATAATAATATGAACAAACTGGCAAATTTCAGTGTTGTCTGAAATACACATACCGTTTCCTTTTCACTTGATACTTACTAGTGGACCTATACTCATTGCAAAGAACCACCAGAGGGTTGTTTTGAGTTGAAGGACGCTTTTCAAGGTGGTTTTTAGGTGTGCGTTCTATTAGGATTTTTGCAAAAAACATGGGCGATCCCTATTATGAACCCACTATCGTGGTTCATGATAAATGTTGACTTGTGACAACACAGTCGAAGGAGCATCACTACTAAATTGCCTTGGAGTATTCATTAACTGCTTTCCAGTACCTGGTACAGCTTTTCCTTAACATGCTAACAGGCCATTAACTCCATGATTGTTTACGCAAATTTACTACCGTAATTAGTTTTTTCGTTGTAAAATAATTTTTGTATGCAAAATTTGTACGAAAATTTTTTGCATGAAATTTTTACACAAGATTGAACTACTCTAATAGAGCAGTCATTTACGTAAATTATACGAAAATATTTTTACACAAAAATTTTTTGTACGAAAATATAGCGAATTACGGTAGTAAAATTGGAAAGTCTAGAATTGCACATTTTTGTGGATATTGGAATTAGACACTTTGCTATTTATTATGTACTCTCACTAGTGTAGTGGTCAAAACATAGCTCTTAGCGTGAGCCTTGATTTCAAGTAAACCAGGACATATCCGGGTTTATTCTGCACAGTAGGTCATCCAAGTCAGCAATAAGGACCCAGTTTCAACCCTACAACACAAAGTAGTGTTTGACTCTTAAGCCTAATTTTGTGTGGTCAAAGGCAAAAGTAATCCAAAAGCATTACATTACTTAACTAACCCAAGTTAAACTAAGCATAAGTAAAGCCAAATTACAACAAGGACAAAGTGAGGTTATAAGTATCAGAACAGATGATAAAGGAGATAAGTTTGGGTATGTTCTAATCACTTGGTAATAAACAAAATATCATCTTATATTACAGTAAACCTAAACAAAGAATCATAATAATATTCTACGTATATACTCACCAAGTGCAAAATGGATTAATGGCTGACGTAGACCATAGCGATCACTGGTATGTTTAAGATTAACTGATGTAGCAGTAGAACCATCATCAGTAAATTCATATAGTACATATTTAGCTGTCTCTATGGTCCTCACTCTATATCGAGCATTACGTGGATGATAATATCCTATAACATCTCCTGACTGAACAAGTATTCTGTTATTACCAGTGAGAGGAATGATTGCTTCTACATAAGTTAACTCAACAATGTGACTTTCATCAACTTGAACTTGAGCAATTTTAGTATAAATTGTTGAATCCTGTGATAATGGTCTCCATACTTGTATGTAAGGGTAATTATTCTTATCTTTATCAGGTAATAATCTGATTCTGATTCCAGTTATTCTGACATTACAATGGAAATTGAGATGTGGAACAATTCCTAATCTGTTACCACTCATTTCATGTGTACCAATTTGCTGAACATCAATATTTTCTATGCAAAGTTGTCCTTCTATTGAATATAAACAGCATGTATACAGTAAAAGTAGAAAAATTAATAGTGGGTTCATAATTGGAATTCCATTTTTAACACTTTTTGTTTGCAAAATCTTAATAGAACACACACCAACAAACCACCTTGGAAAGCATCTTTCAACCTTGTGGTGGAATAGGTGCACTAGTATAATTATCAAGTGAACAGGAAATGGTAAGTGTAGTTTAAAAAGTTATTACTTTGTAGAGTTCCAGAAAAAAAGGTAGTGAACAAGAAAATATGAATGATGGTAGTTATTGCTATAATGTTACATGTGAAATCGCTAATTTAGCATTGAACAGGTGGTAGTTGTAATATGCAAAAGTAGGGATTCCCATATATTGCTATGTTTATTTAGCTACCTTCATTCATATTTCTTGTTTCACTCCTTTTTATCAACTTCACTTCATGCATAGTGTCACATTAGTGTATGTACTTGGTTGTACGTGACCCAGCCCTAGTAATAATAATGAAAAAAGTGGTATTTTACTAATATACTTTAGGGTTTCTTTTGATTTCATATTTACTAATGGATTTATTAACATGTAAGGTTTCTTTTGTGGTTGGGGGAGCTTTCTAAGGTGATGTTTATTTAACTGGATGTTCTATTAGGATTTTGGCAAAAATAAATACTCTAGGTGATCTCTACTTATTGTGATTACCTATAGTGCAGCAATGTTGCATATACCACTGCCTACTTGACCTATAGTGATCACAGAACTACACATGTAAAGCAAAGCAAAGCAAAGCCTACAGCAGTCATGCAAAACACAGTTATTGCCACCAAGTGAACCAGCACTGGGATGTCTGTGCACCACTCAGGCACTCCAGCCTTGTGCAGGCAAATCTTCCTGGGACAGAGCTAGTGATCTGTAGGCCAGGTCTCATGGACAGAGGTCGCAGAACCTGAAGTTCCACAATGACCCCAACGCTGCTAAGTGAGACAAGGACGATTAGGCATTTGCTTCCCCAGTAAACACTGGGTACCCATTGATGTTATAGATTGGTGGGCTGTTTTCCCAGATCACACCAGGCCACCAGGTCCTCAATATACAGCTGAGTAGACTGGAGTAACGTCAGTAAAGTTTCTTGCTCAAGGAAACAACAACAACACTAAATTGGCATAACTGGGCATCGAACCTGGAACCTATCGATTATCATGCAGATGCTCTAGTCACTTGGCTATGCTACTTCATGTGGCTATACTGAAATACACATGTGTGCATATACACACATACACATTGCTGGCCACAGCATGCTATACACTGCATATATATTATGAAAGATCAAAGCTGTATAATACAAAGTACAAGGAAGCAATACACTGGTGCTGTTTGTACTGAGTACTGTACACACAACTTAATGATTGGCTTGAAATTAATTTTTAGTGCTGTGAAATATCAAGCACCATCAGCAATTTTTGTTTTACCGTATTTACTCAATTTGTACTGTACCCTTGAATAGTACCACAGTGCGGTACTATTTGAAGGTACCTTGTTTCTGAAAATAATATTAATTGTACCACATCATTGAATAATACTGCACTATGCTTTTGTAATTACTCTTGACTAGTGCTCTCATACCTTTAGTATTAATCTCCATCTCGATTTAAGGAAGGCATTGTCCTGGTAAAACTTTAAAGGTTGTCACATAATAGAAATTCTGGATATTAATTAGTAAATTTACTACATAGCACGAAGTGTGACATGGTTGTGCTACATGGACTCTAGGTCCTGTATAGAAGAAGTAAGTAGCAATGTGTTGTGGTTGCTTTAGGTTTAAAGATTAGTAATGCACCCTCGAATAATACCACAGTGTGGCACTATTCAAAGGGTTTTATCCCTATTTTTGGACAAAAAAAATAGTACCACTGGGGCACAAATTGAGTAAATATAGTATAACATTGTCATGATATCCATAAATGGCTTTATAAAAACTACACAAACTAGTGTAATAGAGACCACTGAAGAAAAGAGTTAAACATTCCAGCATGTTAAACTGCTCTAGGACTACAATGGAGCACATCAAATGCTTTAAAATAAAATCTAACACTTGGAATTGTCACACAGAGATCTTTATTGGATATGGTAGAGACTGTAGTTTCCATAAATCAGTAACAAATAAGTAGCTACTGAGAACGTTCCTGTATGGATATGTACCATGAACTTTTAGGCATGGCAAAGGGAGCTATTATTCTTAGCAACAACAAGCATAGGGTTGTGTAACAGCAATTTCAGCACACTCTTCAACCTTTTCTAATTATTTGTATCACTATCAATGGTATGTGCCATATCACTGAGTCCGAATAGAGACCTATGTGTGACAATTTCAAGTGTTATGTTTTAAAGCATTTGACGTATTCCATTATAGTCCTAGAGCAGCTTAACATGCTCATTGGTTGACTTATGTTTCTTTTATTTTTTCCAGCAATCTCTGTTTCCCATACTTTTAAAAAAAATTTGTTTTATACTACAGTGAAACCTGTCTAAAGTGGTCACCTTCGGGCCAGAAATATTTGGCCTTTATAGAGAGGTGGCTGCCTAACTCAATATCCTCCATAAAACAGCCATAGGCCATAAAAAAAGGTTTAGCCTTTAAACAAAGGTTCCAGGGACTTAACTCACGTTTAGTTACATAAAAATGCATTTAGCTACACTCCAGTACACCGCCTACTTACACAGCAGACAAATTAGCTAGCAGAAAAGAGCCTGAAGCTACTCTGAGTTTGGAGACAGCAATTGAGCTGATTATGATTCCTAGCTACAAAATCTGTGAAGTAAAAACAGGGACTTCCTTAAAGACGGTGAACTGTTAATATTAACTAAACAATTACTAATCCAGGAATCAAAATCATGAGGTGAGCTTTAATTAGAATTACACGAAGAAGCAAAGCCATGGAGTGGCCACAAGCTTTCTATACTGTGAGTTTATAACTTTTCCGTATTACAGAAGTATGAAGTAGTGCAGCTAGTTTATACTCACCGTAATGATTATAGCTGGCTGCTTTGTGCGAGGCCTTTTGTATAGCGAGGTGCTGTTTGGGACTGCTAAAGCTGGCCGTTATACGTGTTATAGAGGTGACCGTTTAATGCAAACTATTCCTGTACAAACTGATTGGGAATTGTTCGGGACCGTAGTCACGTGGCTGTTATGTTGAGGTGACCGCCCAACTAAGGTGATCGTTAAGGGAGGTTCCACTGTAGTATATTTACTAGTTACCTTGACTTTACAGCTGTAATGCATCACCTTTGCTGATAGTAATGAGCAATAAGTACTTTATTGCTTTAAAAATGTAACAACTCCATACTACATATATGATCTTGACTTAAAACCTCAAATGTAATTATACAGACTATGAAAATACGTATGCCGGCACACAGGTAAAAACAGTGGACCCAAGAACTGGGGACCCATAAGCACCCTGCTTTTTACAGGACTTCATTAAGCTAGTACAAAATTAAGTTTATAGGTTGATAAAATATCATTCCAGAGAAAAGTTGGGTTCTTGTGGGTCCCTGGTCCAGGTCCAGGGTTGCTGGGTCCAGGGTCCCCAGGTCCTCTGTTTTTACCTTCCAAACAATTATTCTAACATATCTACCTTTGACTTTACAACTTTTCAGGATTGGCACTATTTTTGCACATTTCAGCTGCTTAGGGGATGGATTTATCTAACAATAATGGTACACATATTCTCATATTAGATAGGTAACAAGTTGATGTTGTGCTACTTCTAAAAACCAGGCGCCATGCAGCTAGCTAACTCATCTGGAATTAACCATGGATAGTATATGCTACTATGAGTTAACCAACTATATTATTGTTTTAACCAATAGGGTAGTTTTGGGTTGTGCGATAATATTGCTAGCTAATTCTCGTATTTCGTAATTCATGAATTTTTTGTAATTCGTTTAATTACGTTGTTATGCACTGCTAAGGAAGCGCTTGTTAAACAACCACTTTTACCAACATATTACACACAGAAGTATCTTCTAAACTGTTTTATAGTTTGACTATTGTGTTTTTCCCACAAATTCTCTCGACAAAGCCTCAAAGCTGCTCTTCGTTTTCGTTCGCGTACATAAGGGATATGCCCCATTTCAACTCGAAACGATAGGCTATTCCTGGTAGTGTACGAGGCCTACACTGTTAAACGCCTGAAAACCTCAAAGGGAAAGTAATTTACAAAGTCTGAGGAAAGTCGCTACACCCATATTTCAGTCCGCTGAAAAGAAACCACCTCAGAGCAAAGTTCACCTGTGCAGAAGTTTAATACAGACTTCATTTCGCTTTTACTTCTTATGTAAAAGCTGCTTTTACCATTTTTTAACGATTTTGCTCACATGGGTGCATACGGACAAACATAGATAGGTAGATATGTAGATAGGTAGATGAATAGGTAGATAGGTACACACACACACACACACACACACTTTTACGAAAACAATTTCAATAAACCAGGCGCGTGCCCTCAGCCGGTCTTTGGCCAGCTGTGAGCACACGCTTGGTTTAACTAGTTATGTGATATCAGAATTATGTACTGATGTCAAATTAGTCACATTAGTGCAATGCCCTATTTTAGAAATTAAAGGAAATATCTTGAAAATGCTTTAATACATAGAAATGTTGAAAAACTACATACTGATCACATACCAAAATATACATGTAAATTTTTTTTTCATAAAAGATGCAAGATTTCAAACATTTACAAATCCCTTTAGCATGTGTTTACATGGTCGCTCACCCACATAGATATCTGGATAAAGAATCTAAACATATTTTCATACTGGCTCTACATCTTTCATAACATGTTAACTCCATATGTCATTACTATTTAAGTTATAACCAATACTACATGTGAACTACAAATGAGATTGTACTAAACTAATTTCTCAAGTAAAAACATCAGCTGCTGTTGTTAGTGCCTTAATACAGTACCATACATAAACACAACATTTGAAAATGCATTCACACATTTTCTACCTTTCCTACAGATGGTCTCAGTACCACTCCAGCTCCCATCACTCTGACAGGTCCTAGTGTCACTAGCAGTTAGCACATAACCAGTGTTACATGTGAAACTACAAGTGTCTTCATAGGAAGTAACTCCATCATCTCCCAGTGGACAATTTACTTTTCCATTTTTAGGTTCAGTAAGTGAAGGACAAGCAACTGCATTTCAGAAAAAAAGTACATACATAGATACTGCATCAACATCATAAGAGTAGTGTCAAGACAAACAATGTGGCCAATGGTTTTTAATTTGCAAATGGTCGAAAAGTAACTATAATGATATCAATTGTTATCAGCTGTAATTACATCGATTGCATCTTTAATCCATATCAAAAGCAGCCACGCTGTGAAAAAGGTTACGGCTCCCCAAAAGGCCAGGGCGAAAAAGGTTAAGAAATTAAAGGTGAAGCCAAGGGATGGTTGCAATGATGCTAGTGTCGATCATTTTTAATGATGAGTGATCATTAAAGTGATTGACATTAACATCATTACAACAATGACTTGGCTGCCACCTTTAATTTCACAACTTTTTTTCATCCTGGCTTTTTTGGGGGCTGCACCCTTTTTTCACAACTTGGTATAGATATCAGTTGTAATTGTAAGTTCCAACATCAGCCATAATGAGGTATTGGGGCTAACTTTTACTTGTTGACTGTAGGAAGAAGAGAATACATGTGGCCTAATGTATTTCATGGAAGGAATGGACTCGCAGACTGGGCTGGAAACAGCTTTTAAACAATAATCCAGGCATTATCCATCTCTTGCAACACTGGAGACACCACTATCAAGCTACAACTACAGGTACTGCATGCTCTTCCTTACAAATCATGATAGTAGTGCATGCACTAATTAATTAGAGTACACTTAAATACTTGTGTACCAGCAGTGATAAAGCGTTACAGAGGCTATTGTTGTAGTGTAGATGTTTTTCTTTGATACTTTAGCACTAGTGTTAAGGTTGTAGCAATGAAACAGTAATTATTCTTAGCAGTAGGTGGCATCAGCAAGGTGATGGGGCTATGCAGCTCATCACAACAGCCCTAACACTAGTGCTAAGTACTGATGCAACAAAGGAAAACATCTATGCTACAACAATAGCCTCTATCACTATAGAGGCTATTGTTGGAATAGTAGTGTTACATCTATACTTGAAGACCTTCAATATCACATCGACATATGATTTTAAGACTAAAATTGTTCTATTACTCTATTAATGATCATTCAGCCTTGAAAATTCCTCCATATTTTTCCACCACCTTCTATCCTACACGCCACCAACATCCACTTCATTTCATCAGTAAGAAATAATTCACACAAATTCAGCTTTTTTCTCAGCTAGAACAATAAATGATTGGAATAACTTACCTGTTGAAACAAACAAATTTCCCACTGTTGAACAGTTTTTAGTTAAATTGCATGATTTATTGCTGTAACTATTGATCTTTGTAACTTACTCCGGTCTGGTCCCCTGGACATATCAGTGATTCTGTCTGTCCAGCAATAAAATAAATAAATAAATCACATTTTTATCACTACTAGTACATGCGTAACATAAATATATTCTAATTAATTAGTGTGCATGCTGCTTTCATGACTTGTAACAGAGACTCCAACCTTGGATCTTTCTTGGGAATAAGACTTCTCACAAAGTGAACAATGGAGATGCAGTCTTTCAGCCACAACCATACAATTCAGCAAAGTTACATTATAACTAGCACTTAAGGATTTCATGACATTATAATGGCATGGCCTCCTTGTGCTAGTTATAATTGAAAGTGGTTGTACATAGTTACATCATTGAGGAGTTGTGCATTACTAGCTACTAGTGTACAATACAATAACTGAAAGGTGTTGTGCTAGGTATGCATTACGATTGTGGCAATTCATTATGATTACCATGGCAACCATGACAGGATTACATGATCAGATGGACTACACACTTTAATGATCATCTCGTGTATTTATGAGATGTCTTGCCAGTTAAACTACCTGGCTTCTATCAGTGTAGCTATCTTGCAACTGAACTTTACAATAATATCCTGCCTGGATTCTGAGTGATCTTTCAAAGTTCCAGTACACTGTTTGCAGGTATCCCTGTTGGCTGTCCTTATACAATCCATCTCAGTTGTTGTCTAAAAGGAATCAACCAACTTCCATTGAGAGTTCTGACTGCCAAAAGATAATTTGAACGAGAGATCATGTGACTGCCTCGGTATTCCAGTACATGCTGCTAAGTTTTGAGTTGCTAAACGTTAAGTAAAAGGCATACCTAGTCATAGAAAATTCTTGGAGTGAGGAGGAAATTGTAGGTGTGAGAATACAAATGTTGGACATGAGAGTGTGAGATTTAAGGCCAAATCGTGAGAATCACGCCTAAGGAGTGAGAGTTGGAGCCTCTGTTGTAAAGAAGAGCAGTACCAGCAGTCATAGCTTGACAGTGGTGTCCCCACTGTTGCAAGAGATAGATAATGCCTGGATTATTGTTTAAAAGCTGTTTCCATGAGTCCAGTCCATGAAATTTTTATTTATTTTTTCCTCCGGCCCTAATGGCACTCCCTTCCACCCACATGTCTCTATGGAAAACAAGCTAGAAGAACAACATAAAAAGGGAAAAAGAAAGAATTTACCTACAGAAATGACGCCTAAAAGAACCTACAGAAGCCCAGGGAATGTTAGTGGACTGGTGGATGCCCCTCTGCAATGGCGAGATCTATTGCCGGGGGCACACCAGGACACTTAGAGCATGATCGAGAACCACGGATGCACATGATGGAGGAGCGAAGCAAGGAAAACCCCAAACTGCAATGGAGCCAGCCCATCACCACTGAATATGGGGAACTCTACTTCTCACTGAGTAATTGAGCCAAATGCTTATAGGTGGTAATGGCCGCTTTCCCCATTCCACCGGAAGAGGAAAAAACTAATGGGGTAAAACTGCCATGCTCTACTTCGCGTATACGCTCCTCATAAGCACAACACTTCCCAGTCCATGAAATGCATGTAATTTTTACAGGTTTTTGCAATTGAATTCGGCGACTTTGCAATTGAATTCGTCCCGTTTGCAATTGAGTTCGTCGGTTTTGCAATTGAATTCATCGCTTTTGCAATTGAATTCGTCGGTTTTGCAATTGAATTTGTCCCGTTTGCAATTGAGTTTGTCGCTTTTGCAATTGAATTCGTCCCGTTTGCAATTGAATTCGTCGGTTTTGCAAATGAATTCATCGCTTTTGCAGTTAAATTCGTCCGTAACAAGAATGGCAGCTGGAGGAAACACGAAAACATGATGCAGCAGCTGCTACAAGAACTTGTTCAAGTACAACAGTAGTAAACAACTCTTTATAAGGCAATAATTCTTCCTCTACAGCCTATCCAGCAACATTCCAAACTGTACTACGCCATTCGCGATTGGTGTGGTCACTCGCGAGCAAGTTAATTAACTTGTCAGACAGCTATCAACTTCGCGTACTACCAGCTCCAATTACTTTCTAGTGTCTCAAGTATAACTCTCCAAGGCATAAATAGTTCATCTCTTAATGAATGGGTTGGTTTCTTGGAGCCGTTTTGTTTATGACGAATTGTAATGCAAAACGCGACGAACTCTATTGCAAAACCGACTAATTCAACTGCAAAACTGACTAATTCAATTGCAAAACCGACGAATTCAATTGCAAAACCGACGAATTCAATTGCAAACGGGACGAATTCAATTGCAAACGGGACGAATTCAATTGCAATACCGACGAATTCAATTGCAAACGGGACGAATTCAATCGCAAAGGTGACGAATTCAATTGCAAAAACCTGTAATCTGAACTATTTTTTTATAAAATAGTGATGCAATAAAACAATATCTTATCATAAACCGAAAGGATAGTTTGAATATAGTTAATGCAGAGTTCTCAGCTAAACTCTTTACATGAATGATTTGTAATGTAGCTGAAGTCTACTTGTAATGCTCTCTACTAGGTGACTTGTAAGTAGCTGAATACTTGGCTGGGTGACTTGTAATGCAGCTGAACTCTCTACACGGCAACTTGAAACATAGCTGAGGTCTCTACAAGATAACTTGTTACACAGTTGAACAATTTACATGGTGACTTGTTTGTGACCGTACTTTCTACAGCATGAAATGTACCATAAGCATGCCAATAGAACATGTAGTTGACTGCTCTAATCGGGTTACTGTACTATATCTACAGGTAGTTGGTTTTCACATGTTATCACACAAGCTTTAATCCCAACTATTCTGTTCCACTAAAAGGCTTTCTAAGATGATTAATCTACTTACATTTCAATTTTCCGCTTACCCCTTCAGTGGTTTGTCTGGTAGGCATGACAATCAATTGGCTTTCATTCATGAAAGTAGATCGTATGTCTGATACATTTTGTTATAATATAAGTCAATAGTCTTTATCTTGATTATTTCTAAAGGCGCTCTTACAATGGTTAATCTATCTACAACAAACCTATTTTCAACCTGCTCCTTGACCCTGTAACTGTGACAAAAGAAATTGCCTTTTCATTTTTTTAAAATTGCGTACAACTCCTTATCCAATCTGTACAAAAATTAAACAGTAAATGTGCTGTATTACACTTCTCTTCTCCAAATTTACAGTAAATCAACTGAAGCATGTGCAAATTATAGCAATTTTTCTAAGTGGTGTAAAAGGAAGAGGAATAAGATGAAGAAAAATATGAAGAAAATAAGACAAACTTTGAAAGTATGCATCTTAATGATGCCTAGGCAGATTCAGCTCAAATTTGGATTAGAGATACCCCACCCCAAGGAAGTTTCCACAGTAAAATGGTTAATTTCTGTTCAGGTATTGTAGAGCTATGGAAGTGTGAAAACTGGATTATCTTGGTTACTGTAAAATACATACTTCTTGTCTGTCGCACATCCACATTGGGTGTCTTCATCTGTCTTGATTGATTGGTCAACACATTGCAGCCATTTCTTGGCTGCTACATATGATTTTACCAATTTAGGATTGTGACAGCTTAGATGTTTGTTATGGATATACTGTACATAAGCTACGTAGCAAAATGAAGCCTATATTTACACATGGTTGATTGTCATAACAGTTCATTGCAGTCAGTATGGGACTCTAGGGTACCGACACATGTAGCAGATAACAACCTAGCTTAATTTTTAATATCATGACAAGATCTGAATTTGTAAGTCTCAAGGTCAAATTTCTCATATAAGGACTACTATTTAAATTGTGCATTTTTTATTATTAAAAAATTACAATTATAGAACAACACCTTACCTACCTCTTCTACACATGGTCTCACTACCACTCCAGCTCCCATCAATTTGACAGGTTCTAGTGTCACTACCAGTTAGCACATAACTAGTGTTACATTTGAAACTACAAGTATCTTCATAGGAAAGAACTCCATCATCTCCCAGTGAACAAATCACCACTCCATTATTAGGATCAGTAAATAATGGACAAATAAATGCAAGTTCACCTGCACATATGCAGATAATGTAATTAAACGATGTTTTTAGTTGTTAATATTACATGTATATGTGACCTAACTTTAGAAAACTGTTGATATACGCACATATTCATCAAAATTCGTTTTATTGGTTCTTTGTTGTCTACAGGATCAGAGGAATAGATTGGCTAAATTTCAGATCCATAAGTTAAGCAGTGTGGAAAATACAGCAGTAGACAGCCAGACGAACAAATAAATCAATATGTACAGAAGACATCAAAAATACAATCTACAGGTGCTTACATAAAGATCATAACCTACTGATACAATGGCATATGGAAATGAATCTTTGCTCATTGTATTCGCCATGAATTTGTGAATCCACCAAGGTATAGTTTTTGTCAAAGGTATTCTTCTTTGATCCAGAAGGAAGGCAAATTCATTGAAGAAAAATCGTCATAAATTCTTTCGTCATTGCAATGTAAACAAACGTTTGTAATTCAGAAACCCACATATGTGTGGAGATGAAACAAGTATTTTTGAACTATTTATGAACAGGGGAACATGATGATGCCCAGGATTTATCCACTAGAGTGTCAATTCACCGACCAGCAAGGCAATTAAAACTTGCATAAATCTTTTTCTGGAGCTTGCATTATTTACCCAATGTTTTTAAATGCATTTTTATTGTGTGTAGATTGACGGTTTTCTAAAATTAGGTCACATATTAAATTTGCACACAGAAGTGTCCCTCAGGAGTCTGCTTTGGGCCCTCTACTGAACTCAATGTTTGTTAATACTTCATGTACCATGACTCAATTACAATTACCAGTGGTGTAGCCGCATCAATAATTCGATATACTCTAATAGAGCAGTCAAGATCGAGATACTCTAATAGAGCAGTCACAATATTCAGAGAAGCAGTGTAGCAAGCTACATATGTGCAGTTATAAATAAAGATATATAGCTAGTTGGTGGGAGGGCAGCTATTGTCAACAGGTAGTTACTATTTTTGATCTTCAGCTTACAGCTAGGCCCTGGCATCACCAAAAGTCTGGCTACGCCCCTGACAATTACTACAGTACACATGCACATATAGATGCAAGTATGTACATACTACCTACCTCTTCCACACAAGGTCTCAGTACCACTCCAACTCCCATCACTCTGACAGGTCCTAGTGTCACTACCAGTTAGCTCATAACCAGCATTACATGTAAAGCTACAAGTGTCCCCATAGGAAGTAACATCATCATCTCCCAGTGAACAATTTAATTTTCCATTATTAGGATCAGCAAGTGAAGGGCAAGGTCTACCTGCTATATATTCAAATAAAAATAAAACATTTAATTCTTATTTAGTTGACTTGGACATATATACTGTAGGTATCTGCAATATTCATTCAGTATGGTTGTAACCACATATTAGGGATCATGGAGGTTTTCACTTTCTCACAACAAAAATACAAACTGGCCAGAGACCAGCTTCACAATGCCATCATCATGATACCCTGGCAGCATTGGTTAGGATTTAACCAAGCCCAAAAGTGTCTTCAGTATTACACAAAATGCTTACAATAAATTGTTACAAAATTGTATCTTTTTAATTTAGTGCTATGTAACTGACTAATTGACGGACTGACTTACTAATGACTTCAGACAAGTTAAACTTGATAATGGTTGAGGATACAGGCTGGATTTTTTCATTGTTTGATGTTGTGTCAGCCTGACATGTACCTTTTAGCATATCACAGGATGTAGTACAATGCACTCATCATGGACTTACCTTTGTTCCATTTCTCTTCACAAGATATCAGTTGGTGGTAGCGTGTGATTGCTTCCCTATACATTTGCAATGGGAATTGTATGTACTTTCTGTAGTGCCTCAATTGATTGCAGAGGCATTTCTCATACTGTTCTTCTGTTGTAACAGTGTGTAATGGCTCAACATAGCTGAAAATGAAACGTAATAGCCACTTCGTAATTGATTGTTACCTTGGAGCACTTGTTCAGATAAAAGTGCTGACTATCTTTTGATGCAATATGTGCGTGTGTATAACCAGTTATATGTTTAAAAGTAAACAAACAAATGTTAGGAATTTTTAAGTTTGGCAAAAAAAAGTAGTGAAACAAGAAAGATTGCCTACACCTGAAGATATACTAGTAGACATTAAATTTGGGAATGGGTCAAACTTAAATTCTTGATCTTGTGATAATACAGTGCACTGAATGTATTGTGTGTCAATAAAATACAACTTCATAATACTATAAAATTTAATGATTAGGATTACTGCTGCTTTAAATGTGCTTTTACATTGCACTGTAAAAAAAGGTTATATTTAATTAGGCTACGTGTACCAAAACCTATTTTATTACCTTTCGGGCATTCACTGTACAAGCAACCAGCCAAGTTTCCACTATTTTTTAAAGGTTGAATATAAGGCAAGTTTTCAATAAGGGTGATGGGGAGTAGGACTGGGAGATTATATCAATCCTGGGATTAATCATGATTGTTTCTAAACATCGTGAAGTTGATATGTGTATTATAAATAATTGTGATGTTGTGACATCACATGCAAATGTGTATTAGTTAATTCAAAATGGTGGCACTCACTGTTGTGGAAGAATTCAATCTGGAAAACAAACCAGGCCCTACACTTCTGAGACAGTTCGTTGTGTCAAAAAATCTTACTAGTTAAAAAGCTTACCTTGTTAGAAACTATTAAATTTCTAAGGATACTGTTATTCGTTACACTGTTTGCATTTAACTGTAACTTTCTATGGCCAACAGTTGTACACAATGTCACCTTGTTTTGTAATTTATACAAAGCCGTGCATATATGATGTTAATGATGCATGGAAAATTATAAAATTGTGGTAGTCGTCACAATCATGATATGTTGCATCCTACAATCGTGAAAATAGCAAACTTTCATCATCACTCAGTCCTAATGGGGAGGGCAATCATCTAAAGAGGAATGCTTAACTAGGACAAACTATGGGTTAATGGGGGGTCATAATTGGCTGAGAGGAATTTTATAACACATGTCTTGATCCAACAATCCACAAAGCTGCACAGCTACTCCCAGAGTGCCATCAAGGCCTCAGACTAAAAATTTCCATGTCACCTGATCTCACATTTATAGTCTGCATGTGTTCACCTGAGCCCTCATTTCTTGCTAATAACTCTTGTTACATGGGCCAGCTACCCTAGTGCTGTGAGGCCCTTTAAACAGCACAAGTGAGTTATGAGGCTTTACAAATATCCCATGCATTTAGTATGGATGATTTAGGCTTGTAAACATGTTTACAACATGAAAACATGCTTGTTCCAGTACAAACTGGCAAAACCATTGGGAGTGAACATGTGATCACTATTACTATATTTGGTGGGGGCTCAGGTGAACACATACCAACTATAGTGAGACACATCAATAGCTGGAATTTGCTATACTAACAATGTTAGAAAGCAGCACAGAGCTTATGATAATGTGACAATGTCCAGACACCATCCAAAATCTGGATAAATTGCATGCATGTCTGACTAAAATCAACCTTCTCTGGAAAGTGTCCTGTCAAAGCACAAGGGAGGAGTGGGTGAATTGGCATAACTGTTTATTTTATCAATAATAATTGTCACTAGGAGATAGCATACATTCTTGCAACCCAAAAAAGTGACACTAATGTAAGATTGGAAACCTTCTTCTGTACTGAAACTTCATACGTAACAGCTACAATAGCAGTACAACAGATTATATGGCTCTAATTGCCCAATTATTTGTTCTCCTGCTATGCGACTGGACACAGTGGGCTTTAATCATCCACATGTCCAGTCAATTTAGGTAACTGTCCAGCCAGTTCTGGCTTGCAAGGACATTGTGACTACACAACAGGTTTTATCATAAGCTCTCCAACAGTTGATTGCTGAATATGACTATAACTTGTGTATAATGACTCAACCATACTCATACATATACTTACACAAGGAATACAGGCTACCCACCTCTTTTACACAAGGTTTCAGTGCCACTCCACCTCCCATTACTCTGACAGGTCCTAGTGTCACTACCAGTTAGCTCATAACCAGTGTTACATGTGAAACTACAAGTGTCTTCGTAGGAAGGAACTCCATCATCTCCCAGTAAACAAGCCATCACTCCATTATTAACATCAGTCAGTGGAGGACAAGCAACTATAATCACATATAACAACAACTTCAATACAAATACCCATAAGTACAAGGAAAATTTAAAATTTGAGAAGGAATCAAAACTAATGAAACAAGAGAGGTCATTGCAGCTCTACTAGTACACATTTAATTCTTACTTCAGTCAAACAGTAGGTGACTCCCTTCTTTCATTTCTATATATAATCCTTTCTTTTTATTTCACTTACATTATGACTGGTGCCTCCAAGCATACAGTATCAAAGGGTTGAATGGCACTGGACATATCATAAAATTAAAGTACTTGAGATTGGAATATGTTTGCTGGATCATTGTTACCCAATTTAATAAACATGGGACATAGAAATGTGTGACTCACAATACTTTCCTCCAGAATTATAATATGTGAGAGTGTTTATCTTAGTTGTTGGTCAGTCTACTTTGTGAAAGTGTCTTACAGTAACAATGATCTCTCATAAATAATACAAATGATTAGAGACACGTCTATTATGCTGGAATAATAGGTAGTGGTAAGAATTAGGGAATATTCCGGAATAATTCTGGAATAATTGGATGAGTTCTAGGAATAATTAGTGCAAAATTATAAGTTTCTTGTAGTGTTATGCAAAAAGTTTATGAAAACTATACTGAAACAGTGCAAGCATAAATAAACACGGCTGAAAAGATAGAGATACTCTAATAGAGCAGTCACTTCTACTTATACTCTAATAGAACAGTCAACTTCGAGTCCATATTATATGCTAATATAGCAGTCACTTAAGTAAAACACTAACTAATATGCTTGTTATTACACAAATTCCTGGAATAATTTTTGGAATAATAGGTAAATTTTTTAAAAAATTGCCAGAAAGAATAATTGGAAGCTTAAAAAGCATAATAGACTCCTGCCTACAGATGATTCCAATCCCAGGTATTAGTCTGTATATCTATGACTACAGAAAAGCTAAGTGGCTATTTTACTTCATATTCCAGCTATGTCCAGTCCACTACAGTGTTTTAAATGAAGAATACTGTAAGAAGCACCTCTGCAATCTATTCAGTTAGTACGTAAAGTATGGATGATTCATAAACATGATTGTCAGAACAAGAAACCATTGACACACTACCCACCAATCAACACCTACATGTGTGTGTGCATGTGAGGGGGGAGGGGGGAAAGAAATGGGACAAAAAGGAGGACCCAAAGGCAAATCCATGATGCATGTATAGTAGCTACTGCAATAGGTAAAAGTGTAAGTTTTGGTCCTACGTTTGTATATAATTGATGTCAAACAGTGAATTAGTTTAGCATGTAACACTTTCACACCTCAGATCAAAGGAGCCGCCTGGGCTACATTTCATATGTAGCCCAGTTAGCCGAGCTACATATGAAATGTAGCCAGGCTACAACTGGGCAGTGATTATATAGACGTTAAGGCCAAAATTGATTGTGGGTATCAATCAATCAATACTCACGTGATTAGGATGCATGACTTAGACTTCACCATGAAAACCACTCAGGCTGAGAGCGTTTTGTTATCCTTGCCATCCTACGAGTTGAAAAACATTGGGCTAAGGTGAGAACTAGTGTTATAGCTTATTCACCGATCATTTCCATACGTTTTCGAATATGGACACGCCCCCATCACGAAGCTACCACTTTGTTTCTTTGTTTTTTTTAAATTTATTTATTAATGCTTTACAGCACAAGTGCTGAAGGTCTGTAGGACACCTGATCCTACAGCCTGCTCAAGGACTTTAGCTACTTTGCATGAAGTAACCACTCTACAAGCAAGCTAATCTATCTAGGCCTTTAGTGAACTTTGTAATTTTTCATAAATGGTTCAATAGCACTGATTAAAACATTAAATTGCCGTAACCAAAATTCTCTGTGATATTTCTAGGATATGTCCATTCATCGTGACCAAATAATCAGAATATACTACCTGCTGACCCATAATCAAAAATTTTAGGTATGCATATATAATACATCCAGTGGCTACACTCGTATTGGCTTGGGTGATTGATCTCCCTGTACAGGCTATCAGCCTGATAAGTGTTGCATATTAGCTGTAACACGGGGTATGAGGGCTTTGCCTAATATGTATGCCCGTGTTACAACTATTACTTGTATAATTCATCATAACACAGCTATGCTTGGCTGAAGACACCAGTCAGTCTCAAGACACCAATTAACTAAGGTAGAAACCAGTAAATCATTATTAATACTAGTGCTGGGTTGATACTCATAATCAAAAAATCACTATTGTAATATGATAATTAGAGCTAACTATTGTGATATTGCTGTAGGATTACTAAAAAAAATGTTACCAAGTTTATTTAATTGCTTTGTAATTACCTTTAAGTTTGCTTTTCCATGAAATGTTTGGTTACAAGGCTATAACATGTATATTTATTGGTGCTCACACAATTAGTCGATTGCTTTGCAAAGGGTCTACAGTCCCACTAAAAACACTGCTAGAGAAGCTGGCTTACGTAGCTGTTTTATAACTACTTGGCTTGCTTTTTCATGAAACAGTTTGGTTGCAAGGCTGTAACAGCAATTATCGACCATGACAGCAGATTTGATTTTTCTTAAGGTAAAAGCCATTAGTATTAAAATAACTGCCATTTACCTCAACAAAAGCACCAAATACCCATGGTAGCTCAGCAAACCTCAGGTACAAATTACCACAAACAAACTTGTTTACATAGTTTGATTAGCTGACTACATCACCACCTGCCTACAAACATTGTCACATGTCTGGTTACCTTCTAAATATGGGATGAAACAAACCCACAGGGAGGCCATAGTGGCCATAGTGCCCATACGGTATGGCAGCATTAAAAAAAAAAAACAGGCGGTATCAAAACCGGTATGACTTAAATACCGGTATATCGCCCAGCTCTATAAACCATCAAATTTCATAATCAAAATAAGCTAGATTTGAGTGGTCTGCTTTTGCTGGCTGCTTTCCCAAGCACAGTGGCAATCCATATCAGTGCTCTGGGATCCTAATGGAGTTCTGGCCAGCCTAAAGATGGCTTACAGCTTAATGGTGATGAATAAAGGCCAGTGCTGAAAATGTCTTTCATTTTAGCAATTGTTTTGATACCCATAACTTGGCCTAACTCATCCCTTCTCCTTCCTCGTTAATTTTTATAAACATCCCCTTGCCCTCCTCCAACCCCCACCTCCCACTTCTTTTGGAGCTTGCCTGGTACAGTCAACATAACTATCTAAAATGGTGGGAAACTTAGGTGTTGGCTACTTCTACTGTGGATGCTGGTATTGGTGTAAAATGTGTGAAAATTTGGTACACGTAGCTTCTACCATTGGTGAGCTACAACACACTGAATAATTAAAACCGACATTTCTCGATACTTTTAAATAGGTAATCAGACAGGTTTTCCTACAATTGTATAATTATCAGACACACATGCAATTAATTACCTAATTAATAAGCTTACAAGAAATTTAAACAAACAGTAATCTATATGAAAGTGTTAATCATGCTTAGAAAGTTCATTTGTGCAATGAATACTTAAAATCTGATTGAAGATCATCACTCGTTAATCAAAGTAATTATTGTGATATTATTGTATCATGAATATGCTTCAATACTGAATTTTATACAATCGCCCAACACTAATTAATACCAACTTGATTTTATTTTAAAGATAATAGGCAAAAAGCTATAGTAGCTATCCAAATCTATATATTTACCTTTCCACAGGTAATTTACACCCCAAGAGAAGGTAAATCTATAAAATTTCATAGCTAATGAAAATGTTCATAACTTTGGAATGCAATCATCTGTTGACTTCAAATGTTGTTTCTTTCAACAGGTGCCAAGTTTCAGGGAAATAATAACAAAATTGGTCAATTTTTGGTCATAAAGGTCACCAAAGGTCAAATCCACAATGGCACTATATCAATAAATACATACAATAGGGGTACTGTTTATGTGGAAAGTTTCATGGCTATATGAAATACTAAACAATTTTTTTGGATGTGCTGCATTTGAATTGTTAATCTCGGTCCTACTACACACTTACTCAGTACACAATTTGTATTTACCTCTTCTGCACAAGGCCTCACTGCCACTCCAGGTCTGATCACCCTGACAGGTCCTAATGTCATTGCCAGTTAGCTCATAACCAGTGTTACAAGTGAAATTGCAAATGTCTCCTTCATAACTCCCTCCAGTGGTATACATGGATCCATCAAAGCATGTCATTTCAAGACCATCAGTTCTAGGCACTAATGTAACACACTGGGTGTCTAAATAAGGCAAAATTTGAGACATGAAATGTTTATACAGTACGTATATATGAAGAGTTCACAATAAAAGAGCCCTATACAGTGTCTCCTTGCCTGCAGATATACTATTGGACATTGATTCATCAAACAAAAGAATGGAACCAAGCATGCCATAAAATTAATTTTACATCTGACGGTGCTTCCCAACAATTCATTACTGAAAAGTTGAGTGGCCATTAATCTTTGTTTTCAACTATGTTCTGCCTGTCACTACAAATGAAGAACAGTACAAGAAGCATCTCTGCAATCAATCCAGTTGCCACAGAAAATACTATCCAGAAGTGTGCCAGCTGGCCAGCCACAGGGAAGCCTTATTGTACTACCATGAATCAATACCGTGTATTGTCTACGAATAGAACTGGAACACAAAGGAGGACAAAGGCAAGTCCATGATGTGTATATTGTACATACTGCAGTATGCTAAAAGTCACCTGTCATGTTGAAACGATGTCTAGTAGTGAATAATCAAGTCAGCCTTAGCTGTTATCAAGTTATGCTTGTATGAAGGCATTAGTAAGTCAGTCAGTCAGTCAGTTGGTTGGTCCGTCCGTCCGTCAGTCAGTCAGTCAATCAGAAGAAAATACTACTAATGAATTTTTTTTTAAATTGTAGCAACTCGTTGGAAGTGTTTTGGGTCACACTGAATGCACTTTTGGGCTTGGTTATACCTAACCAATTCTGCCAAGGCACTGTGAGGTATTGCGGGGCTGGTTTTTCATTGGTAGTCATAATCATGCACTACATTTATAATACATCCGAGGCTATTCTCTTCTTTGAGGCACCATATGAACTGTCATAAATAAGGAAAGAGTAAACAATCAAGTATCAGAAAAATATAATTGAGTAGGAATCATAGAAATAAAAAGTCATGAAACAAGGGAGGTCGCCTACACCTGCAGCTATACTATAGCGGACATTTAATCTCTACTTCAGTCATGGATATACTATTGTGAGACTGAATTAAGAGTTAAATTTCACTATAGTACAGATAAGCAACCCTTTGTTTAATGGATTTTATTTCTATGATCCCTACTGAATTGTAAAAAATTTAATCTATGCAAAAACAGCCAATGGTTGAGGCCTTCAAAACCTTGGGTAAGAAATCAAGGTAGCGGCCAAGAAATGATAATAAACCTTTATAACGCACACAGCCATTATTAATAGCATTAACATCATTGCAGATATTTCTTGGCTACCACTTTAGATTTCATAACTTTCCACCCAGGCTTTTAAGCCTACCTTTTTTACCAGCTTGGTTGATTGTACATGGATATTGCTTTCCCATAGCCAGTCATAAACTGGCTTTGAGACTTGTATTGTATTGTATTAATGCTTTACAGTGACCAGCACTGAAGGTCTGCAGCAACATGTGCTGCAGCCTTAGGATTACCTAACCTACAAGGACTTAGACTTAGTGACTTAACTTACTGACTGAAAAGGTGTAACAGAAAAGGGGCCAAAGTAAGGAAAAAAATCCCTCCAGCCCCAGGAATCGAACTGCAGGTCACCCAATGTCTAGTCGGGGCCACACTCAGTCTCCTCAAGGAGGGATGGATTTTCTTCCTTAATCCTAAAGTATTTATTGTATAAAACTTGTTTATAACCAATTTCTTCTTACCCACAGATATAATGATAATTATGGAAGACAGAAGTTACAATAGTATTGGATTACAGCTAATATTTGGTTATTTTTATAATGCTCTAATAGGGTGCACATTTTGAGGACTTCTAATAGAACATACATAGAATGTTCGAGAACAATCTAGATTTATGAAATTATAAACTTTAACATTTACAGTACCTTGCATAAAAAAGTTTGCTATTTTGTCACGAGGATTCACGACACCTTCCTAAAACCATAATCATGAAGGTTGGGTGAAGTTTACATGGCTATAACAACTTCATGAATTTACAGGCATACCTTCGCAAATTTGTATGGCTACCTTCGTGAACTTGTAGAGCTGCGGTTTTTCTTACCATTGATGACTACACAAACTTGTAGGGGTTCAGTTTTAACATTCAATTACTATTTGCGTACCTATGTAAACTGTTTGCCTCACCTTTGCACAAAACTATTCACAATTGCATTGTGTACTGAAGCACTACATGAGCATTCGTGAATATAGGGCAATGAGTTTGCAAACTTTTTAATGCAAGGTACTGTATTTTACTTACTGTACAAGGTAGAAATAAGGTCAGCTCTTCAGCTGACAGAAGTGGTTCAGTGGTGAAGGTTTGGGTATATGGGTATGGAGGTCTCTGATTCAAATCTTGGACAACTTTTTGACATTTTCATGCACTTTTTAAATTCTCGGTGACTTGTTCTATTAAAGTACTTCAACCTCACTACTTTACACAAAGTTGATTTTCTCCTTGCAACTTTGTAGCTGTTACTGAAAATTCTTTTTTAATCACAAAAGGTTTGAGCTATGTGTTCGTTAAACTAACTACAAACAGATTAATTTTCAAGTTATTCTCATAACTTACTAAATTAGTTAGCCTTAATTAATCCTTAGAGTAGGCCAAATTTCAAAAAGATCTACAGGCATGTGCATTTTGGTTTTGAAAAGTGTACAAAAATTCTAAGAAGAAGTTTTGAAGGCTTGTATTTCATGAATGCATACGGAAATCATGCTCAAACTTGCTTTGTAATGTGCAGAAAGTGGAAGACATTTGCAACATAAAAATCATTTGGAAAAATGAGCACAGATCTACATATGCATGAAAATTGCATTTTATTTCTTCTGTGGTGCATCATCCTTACAAAACTTAATTGGTAAGTTTCAAAAGGTTTCATATGTTCATTCAAACAAATTAGTTTAAAATGCATTATTATTATTATGCATATGTGAACTAAACCAGCTAAACTATTGCATAGCATGCTATACACATAATATAACAATTGGCTCCCTACATTTCCCCTTTAATAGTACTCTTGATATGAACACATAGTGAGGCATTGTTTATTTAGGACACTTTTGCCAGACCTAGAAACAATACCATATGATAACCCAACCCACTTACTAATTCTGAAACTGATTAATGGATGACGTAGACCAGAGCGATGGTTAGCATTATTAAGATCAACTGATGTAGCAGTAGAACCATCAACACCATCAAATAGATATTGTGCATATCCAACTGTCTCTATGGTCCTCACTCTATAACGAGCATTACGTGGATGATAATATCCTATAATATCTCCTGACTGAACAAGTATTCTGTTATTACCAGTAAGAGGAATGTTTGCTTCTACGTAAGTTAACTGAACAATGTGACTTTCATCAACTTGAACTTGAGCAATTTTAGTAAAACTTGTTGAATCCTGTGATAATGGTCTCCATACTTGTATGTAAGGGTAATTATTCCTTTCTTTATCAGGTGTTAACCTGACTCTGATTCCAGTTATTCTGACGTTACAATGGAAACTGAGATGTGGAACAATTCCTAATCTGTTATGATTCATTTCATACAAACCAATTCGCTGAACATTGACATTTTGTATACAGCTCTGTCCACCAACTGAATGTAAAATATACAGCAATAACCATAAACAGAAGATGGTTACAAGCACAACAGCTAGCACCCAACTTATAAGCAGTTTGTGATGCATAATTAATTTCAAGTAACAAGACATGGACACTGTTAAAAAATAGTTACATATATACATTCATGTACTTACATTCATGTACCCTACTTAATTATATTGCAAGGTTGTATTTATAATGGTTTGTATTAAACCATTGATAATGTAATCATTGATAATGCACATGGGTATCATATAAACAATGACAGAGAGGTAAATTACATGCATTACAACTTAAAGGTTTGATTGTGGGCTACAATATAAGCAACAAGTGTATGTCATATTGAAGCGTTCTGATAATTTTTAAAGCGTAACTGAGGTTGTAAATAAATCATAGCTGTGAACATATTGTAAAGATTATATGGCTCAATCCATTGAAAAAAGTATTGTTACACAATTGACCTACACAAATCAACATAAACTTGCCTCTTCTACACATGCTCTCACTGCCACTCCACCTTCCATTACTCTGACAGGTCCTAGTGTCACTACCAGTTAGCTCATAACCAGTGTTACATGTAAAACTACAAGTGTCTTCATAGGAAGGAACCCCATCATCTCCCAGTGAACAAGTCATCACTCCATTATTAGGATCAGTAAGTGTTGGGCAAGTAACTGCAAATTGGAACAAAATTTACATATGCATTTGTAAAGTGCAACTCAGTGTATATATTTATATATATATCTAACTGAAGTCTAGACAATATGATGCATATTCTGATGTGTTACATTTTCTTTAGAATGCACTGCTATATGCAAAGCTAGGCTTTCAAATTATGTTGTTTGTATGCGTGAAATATGTTTTAAAATATTGTAAATATTTGGTATATATGGCTGTCATGTTCAACCTGGTTATCACTAAACATGTAGACAAATGCTCATAGAGGTAAAACTAGTGAATGCTATATACCGTCTTTTATAGATAAAGGAGTGGGCAAATAAAGCACTTTTCTATTAAGTGTGACATGAACTGTTGGTATTTTTATACCTATGAATTGAGGTACTCTAATAGAGCAGTCAACTCCAAAAGTTACTTTATCACAACAAAATGTATTCCATTCATAAAATATTTCCTACAGCATGCTGTTGTATACTTATATGATAATAATATATGTACATAGGGGTCAGAAACTGTATATAAATTCAGCACAGTTCTACTTCTACATGGACAGCACACCTCTTCTACACATAGCTTCAGTCCCACTCCAGCTTCCATCACTCTGACAGGTCCTAGTGTCAATATCAGTTAGCACATAACCATTGTTACATGTAAAACTACAAGTGTCTTCATAGGAAGGAACTCCATCATCTCCCAGTGAACAAGTCATTACTCCATTATTAGGATCAGAAAGTGATAGACAAGTAACTGCAAGTTACAATAAAATTTATTTGATTATTGTTCATACATACATATATATCAAGACACATGGCAGTGTGTCGTACGGCCAAAGAAGCCAGCACGCAACACCGTGAGTATATTGACAAACAGAAAGAAAACACGATTTTTATGCATTCCTAACTCTGTACTATCTTTATGAAACACCACGATTTTTGCTGTGGAGATGCCCGCCAATGTCAGTACCTGCTTAGTTTCTTTGATTTTTTCTTCTTTATCTTTGTTTTTTTTTGCACACTTACAAAAACTGCCATAAAACATGAATGCAATATCTGATTTCCTTGAAACTTGGCACACAGAAAGGAGGTATAAAGGCACATCTTGGTACCAAGATTGGCTGGAATACGATAAGCAGTCAAGGAGTTATTAGCGATTATTCACAAAAATAACACCAATATGTTGTCATGCCTACAGGGTAAACCGCTTATGAGAAGAAGTTGAAAATTGGTATATGGATAGGTTAACTATTGAACCTCAAACCTTTAGTGGTTTGAAAGAAATTGAGGCAAAGATTACGAAGATACACAACAGTGTGTAACAATTACTGATCAAGATTAGCTAATAAGAAATGAATACTTGCCAGGCCTACCAGACAAACCACTCAGTGGAATGATTTGAAAATCGGTGTACAGATGGATTAATCACCTTAGAAAGGACCTTCAATAGTTGAGAGGAATCAGTACATGAAATCCAACTCCGTGTATATATATAGCAAGTGCGAGATCAAGATACTCTAATAGAGCAGCCACCCTGAAGAGAGTTCAGCTAGAAACAAGTCACCCTGTAGAGAGATCAACTAGAAGTGTCACCTTGTAGAGAGTTCAGCCACAAAGAAACCACTCTGTAGAAAGTTCAGATAGAAACAAGTCATCTTGTAGAGAGTTTGGCCATGAACAAGTTACCCTGTAGAGAGTTCAGCTACAAAGAAACCACCCAGTAGAGAGTTCAGCTGCAAACAAGTTACTCTGTAGAGAGATCAGCCAGAAACCAGTAACCTGTGGAGAGTTCAGCTGCAAAAACAAATCACCCTGTAGAGAGATCAGCCAAACAAAGTAACCCTGTAAAGAGATCAGCTAGAAACAAGTCATCTGTAGAGAGTTCAGCAACAAAGAGAGATAAGCTAGAAAGAATTTATCCTGTAGGGAAGAATTGGCATGCAATAAAATTAATATAATTACTAATAAAATCAAAAATAGTTAATATTAAAAATCTGCTTTCAAATCCTTTTCTTTTTCCTGTGGTAAAGACAAAAAAAGATAGGTTTAAAAAGCCCCAAAGCCAGCCTGTGGCCAGCTTCGGTATATAAATACAAAAAGAAGTGATATCTAATCCAAACAGCCAAGCTGTAAAAAAAAGGAGTACGGCTCCCAAAAAAGCCAGAGTAAAAAAAGATGTGAAGGAGGCACCAAATTCCCCTGAATTGTCATTATTAAAATTTTTACCATTAACGTACCATCACAGCCATTTCTTGGCTGCCATCTTTGATTTCACATCTTTTTTCACCCTGGCTTTTTTGGGGGCCATACTCTTTTTGTTAGAGCTTGGCTATTTTGGATTAGATATATATATCTAATCCAAAACAGCCAAGCTGTAAAAGAAAGTGTGCGGCCCTCAAAAAGGCTATGGTGAAAAAAGATGTGAAATCCAAGGTGGCGGCCAAGAAATGGCTGTGATGGTAGGTTAATGGTAAAAATTTTAATAACAGCAATTTAGGTGAATTTTTTGCAAAGAGCAAGCGGCAAAAAATTCACCTAAATTGCTGTTATTAAAATTTTTACCATTAACCTACCATCACAGCCATTTCTTGGCCGCCACCTTGGATTTCACATCTTTTTTTTCACCATAGCCTTTTTGAGGGCCGCACACTTTTTTTTACAGCTTGGCTGTTTTGGATTACATTTCATTTCTTTTTGTATTTTTATACCCCCAAAGCAGGCCTATGGCCGGCTTTGGGACTTTTTTAACCTATCTTTTTTTCTTTACCACAGGAAGAAGAAAAGATGAGTAGGTGTACTTTAAATATTTTATCAGTAAATGTACAAATTATATATATATAATACATATATTGATTACAGAAATCTCCATGGTGGTTTCTTTGAAACTGAACACTCTACAAGGTGACTTCTTCTAGATGCTCTCTCTACTGGGTGAATTGTTTGTAGCTGAACGATCTACAAGGTAACTTCTTCTAACCGATCTTTCTACAGAGCAATTTGTTTGTGGCTGAATTTTCTACAGGGTCATTTCTTTGCAGCTGAACTCTGCACATGGTAGTTTCTTTGTAGCTGAACTCTCTACAAGGTCATTTCTTCTAGCTGATCTCTCTACAGGGAGATTTGTATGTAACTGAACTATCTACAAGGTAACTTCTTCTAGCTGATCTCTCTACAGGGTGAATTGTTTGTAGCTGAATTCTGTACAGGTGATTTGTTTGCAGCCGAGCTCTTTACAAAATGGTTTCTTTGTAGCTGAACTCTCTACAAGGTAACTTCTTCTAACTGATCTTTCTACAGGGTGATTTGTTTGTAGCTGAATTATCTACAAGGTAATTTCTTCTAGCTGATCTCTCTACAGGGTGATATGTTTGTAGCTGAATTCTGCAAAGGTGATTTGTTTGCAGCTGAACTCTTTACAGAATGGTTTCTTTGTAGCTGAATTCTCTATAAGGTAACTTTTCTAGATGATGTCTCTACAAGGTCACTAGTTTGTAGCTGAACTATCTACATGGTGGTTTCTTTGTAACTGAACTCTCTACAAAGTAACTTCTTCTAGCTGATCTTTCTACAGGGTGATTTGTTTGTAGCTGAATTCTCTACAAGGTAACTTTTCTAGCTGATGTCTCTACAAGGTCGCTAGTTTGTAGCTGAACTCTCTACAAGGTACCTTTTTCTAGCTGATCTTTCTACAGGGAGATTTGTTTGTAGCTGAACTCTCTACAAGGTAACTTCTTCTAACTGATCTTTCTACAGGGTGATTTGTTTGTAGCTGAACTATCTACAAGGTAACTTTTTCTAGCTGATCTTTCTACAGGGTGATTTGTTTGTAGCTGAACTCTCTACAAGGTAACTTCTTCTAGCTGATTTCTCTACAGGGAGATTTGTTTGTAGCTGAACTCTCTATAAAGTAACTTCTTCTAGATGATGTCTTTCAGGGTTACTAGTTTGTAGCTGAATTATCTACATGGTGGTTTCTTTGTAACTGAACTCTCTACAAGGTGACTTCTTCTAGCTGATCTTTCTACAGGGTGATTTGTTTGAAGCTGAACTCTCTACAAGGAAACTTCTTCTAGCTGATCTCTCTACAGGGAGATTTGTTTGTAGCTGAACTCTCTACAGGTGATTTGTTTGCAGCTGAACTCTCTACATGATGGTTTCTTTGTAGCTGAACTCTCTGCAAGGTAACTTCTTCTATTGATCTCTCTACAGGGCGATTTGTTTGTAGCTGAACTCTCTATGTGGTGGTTTCTTTGTAGCTGAATTCTACAAGGTGATTTCTTCTAGCTGAACTATCTCTTTCCATAGTTACATGAACTCCCTACAAGGTAACTTCTTCTAGCTGATCTCTCTACAGGGAGATTTATTTGTAGCTGAACTCTCTACAGGTGATTTGTTTGCAGCTGAACTCTCTACATGATGGTTTCTTGTGTGTAGCTGATCTCAATACAGGTTTCTTGTTTCTAGCTGATCTCTTGAATTCTTTTCAGGGTGATTGCTCTATTAGGATGACTTCTCTATTAGAGTATCTCAATCTCGCACTTGCTGCACCAAGTTGGATTTCGTGTTATAACTCTGTGGCTTTAAGTCTGATTCTTGTACACCATTGAAGAGCCTTTCTAAGATGATTACTCCATCTATACAGCGATTTTCAAAGCATTACCCCAAGCGGTTTATCTGGTAGGCATGGCAAGTAGTAGTTTTTTATTAGCTAATCTCGATTGCAAAATTGTTACACACTGTTGGTTTTTTTGTTGTATCTTCCTGGTTTTTAGCTCTATTTCTTTCAAACCACAAAAGGTTGGAGGTTCAATAGTTAACCTATTCACCCACCAATTTTCAGCTTCTTCCCTTACGCGGTTTATCCTGTAGGCGTGACAACATATTGGTGTTATTTTTTGTGAATGATCGCTCATAACTCTTTGCCTGTTTATCGTATTCCAGCCAAAGTTGGTACAGAGATGCGCCTTTATACTCCCCTTCAGTGTGCCAAATTTCAAGGCAATCGGATATTGTGTTCGCGTTTTATAGCAGTTTTTGTAAGTGTGCAAAAAGAGAAAGAAAAATAAGAAGAAAAAAAACTAAGAAACTAAGCCAATTTTTGAAGTCGCATATCTCGGGAACGCTTGAAGCGATTTCGCTCAAATTTGGAATGTGGAGTGCTGAAGGTGGAGGGAGTGTCCTCTGCAACAATCGTCTTGTTTCATCAAGGCAGCACAGAGCTACGGAGGTGCGAAAATTGCGTTTTCTTTCTTCCTGTCAATATACTTACGGGTGTTGCGTGCCGGCTTCTTGGGCCGCACGACACACTACCGTGTGTCTTGATGTATATATATTAAGGTAAAATTAGGAATTTTAATTCAATTAGGGATCATAGAAAAAGTAGGGAAACAAGGGAGGCCGCCTACACCTGCAGATATACTAGTGAACATTTAGTCACTAATTCAGTCTACCCCCCTTGTTTCCCTACTTTTTCTATGATCCCTAATCAAACTTAAAATTCCTAATTTTTCCTTGAACTTCTTTGATAACTATTTTGTAACATTATTATGACTGGTGAACCCATGCTTACCACATCAAAAGAAAGGATGGTGCCAGAATTAATGTTTTCGTCTGAACAGCGCACGCCCCAGCTATCAAATACTACTTCGAAAGTGCAGTGGCCATTATGTTTCACTTTTATCTATGTTCAGCCGTGCTACAGACAAAAAACAGTAGAAGAAGTGCCTCTTCAACAATCCAGTCACCACAAAAATACAATGATTTCGTGCCCCCAACTATCAATTACTGCCTTGAAAGTGCAGCCACCATTACGCTTCATTTTCAGCTATTTTCAGCCTGTTACACAGCATTACAAACGAAAAACAGTGTTAAAATCATCTCTGCAATTAATCCAGTCACCACGGAAAATACGGACGATTCCATTTACAAACGTACAGTAGGGAGCCATGCATCACACTACCACAAATCGACACCTTGGGCTATCAGCAAAAAGAATGGGACACAAAGGAGGACAAAGGTAAGTCCATGATGTGTGCATTGTACGTACTGCAGTATGCCAAAAGGCACATCTCGGGACGAAGTGACGTCAAACAGTGAAAAAATTAAGCCTATAGCATTAGCCGTTATCGAGTTACGCTTGCCTGCTTGATTCCTTGGCAGGCAGGCAGTTAGTCAATAGAAAATTCCATTGAATAATTTTAAAAACAAATCTGCAACAATTTATTGGAAGCCTTTAGAATTGTACTAAAGGCACTTTTGTACCTAACCAATACTACCAAGGTGCCAGGATGTAGTTGTAAAGTTGGTTTTTGGTGATTTTTTTAGCTTGGAAAACCCAAATCTCCATGATCTCTAATATACAGTGACTACCATATTGTATGATATAATATGCAAACAGTACAGTAAACTGGCACATTATTACAGTAACAAGAACTATGAGATACCAGCAGGCACTATGAGTCATGCATGTGAATCTTAAAGGGAGTAGGGTAACAACATCAAAATTAAAATTCTTTTCAATTGTTGATTTGCATGCTAGATTGAAGGAAGCAAGTTATTTACTTGTGAGACACAGATAAACATATACCATGATACCACTTAATCAGTGGAAAGAGGACACAGTAGAGTATATCAACTTACCATCAACTGTAAAAACACTGATAGTCTGACTATCACTTCCAATAGGATTAGTTACAGTACATGTGTATGTTCCACTATCACTTGTAGTAATACTATTAATTGTATAAACACTACGGAACTCTGCATTAGTACTGTCATGATTAACTGTATTCAAAGTAGGGGATGAAATTACTGGAGAGCCATCCTTCATCCAGGTGAATGTGTCTGGTGGAGAACCTCGTGAGGTACAGAACAACACATGGGAACTACGAGCAGTAACTATTACATTAGATGATGATGGAGGGTCTATCACTGGAGCAGCTGTGTAGAGAGATGAAAAAAAAATTGTTATAACAATGGGGGAAAATTTGGAGCATCACAGGTAGACAACACAAGGAGCACAATGCTGGCATAGTAGGTGCAGTTATTGTAAAGTAAACACGATCATAAAATTTGCAAACTTTCCATCAAAAAAGATTCAGAAACTCTAGAACAACCACACATGATAACATATCACCAATATACGGCTTCTTGCATTATAGAAAGACTGTGCATGTGAAGATTGAGATACTCTAATAGAACAGTCAATACACTGTGATATTACAGCTATGCAGTTGAAAATGGTAGCTAGAAAATTTTATCAAACAGTATGGTAGTACTGTTTAAGTAGTAATCCCCCAAAATGACGTGCACCGCAAAATACCACTTTTTAAAAGCCAGCTTAGAAACTTTTACGCGACGAAAATCACTTTTACAGAATAATACTAGCCCATCTAACAGAAAATGTAACGTTAAAAACAAGAAAATGCTTACTGGCAGCCGGGTATAGAATTTTTTTAAAATCGTCTAAACTTAAAATTTCGTCTCACTCACTCACTCACTCACTCACTCACTCACTCACTCACTCACTCACTCACTCACTCACTCACTCACTCACTCACTCACTCACTCACTCACTCACTCACTCACTCACTCACTCACTCACTCACTCACTCACTCACTCACTCACTCACTCACTCACTCACTCACTCACTCACTCACTCACTGACCATAGTTGCAAGCCTAGAGCCCAAATGAAGCAGCGCACGGTCACCATTTTACGTCACAACAACAAACTCACCAATGTGATGTGCCTTTTGAGTGTACGCCTTGTGCACCTTGTCTTTTCTTTATCTTCAATCAGGCTGCTTGTCTTCTTCTTCATCCAACGAAACCATATCGAGGTGTTAATTTTCCATATCAACACTTTCCTTATGCAGCATAATAGATGCCACAAAATTATTTAAGGTGCTTAGACTAAACTTCTGTATGAAGGTACCGGTACTCCACGATAGGTTGCAAGATCACGCCCATGCATTTGTATTCTATGTAATAACATCAATCTATCGATCGAGACCACGATGACCACACCCCTTTTATGATAGCTGTATTTGTGACCACACACCTTCAAGTTGGTAGGCTGACTCGAGATACTCTAGTCTAATAATCGATCAACCACACACTTTTTGGGCAAGCACACATCTGTGCAGGCTGACTTGAGATACTCTAATAGAACAGTCACATATTTAGCTAGCTGTATGCTACAACAAAAAAAAAGTAAACAAACTAGTATATTAAAAATTATAAATTTAAAAATGAAGTAGGAACCCAAGCAATAAAAAGTAGTGGAACAAGAGATGAACATGGTAGCTATTACAGCATAGCTCAGTGGGAAATCCCTACTTTGGCATGCACGGTATAACAATTGTTTTGTGTTCAATGCCAAAGTAGGGATTTCCCACTGAGCTATGCTGTAATAGCTACCATGTTCATCTCTTGTTTCACTACTTTGTTATTACTTGGATTCCTACTTTATTTTTAAATTTACAATTTTTAATGTACTATGCAATATTTCCTTTGATGTCTGAGATTAACAAATCCAATGGAAACCTGTGGTGGGGTTACTAAATAGTTGGCAACCTGTGGTCTTGCCGGTGGTTGTTTACTACATTTATCAAACAAAATTGGTAAAGCCAAAAACAAAATGTCTTTACTGTTAGCGTAAGCATCATTAGCATTCAACTAGGCATTCAATATCTATGTCTAGCACAGTGTGGCACTGACACAACAAATTGAAGGATAAATCTTGATGCTAGCACTTACAATTTGCTACTTAATAGCTTACTTTCTGGACAAGACAAGTGACTGTCTAGCCCGCCTTAGTAACTACTTGATACCGGCACTATAGTCATGCAATGGTTATGAACTGATGATGTCACACCGGTGCAGTGGCACTGACACGATCAACTCGACTTAAGTATAAATCCTAGTGCTAGTACACACAATTTGTCACTTTCTCTCACTCTTTCTTAACCAAGGAAACTTTTTAAACCACTTAGAATGGGTTGACATTGCTTTCTAAGCTATTTATAGAGCCCTGCGGCCTCGGTAATTAAGTTTGGGCCTCTAAATAGCGTAGAAACCTTTTCAACCCATTCTAACTAATACATAACTTTTTGAGCAAAATATTGAGCATAAAGGTGGAAAATAAAAGATACAGTACTTAGTGAGGGGAATTATTGAGTGACTTACTTCTTCCATTAAGGTATAGACCCACTCTTGTGGTTTGTACCATCATTGAACTATTCATCATCATACATGAGTAAATGCCTTCTTCATCAAGTGATAATGGTCCACATGGATATAAGTTAATAACTCCAGGATAAATGGCATCATTTGTTGAACGCACTTGGAATACACAGACATTTCCAGTATCTACTTCAAAGCCATTAAAGTACCATCCACCCAGACTTACATTTCCCTGATGATTAGAAGGTCCCAGTCCACTAGCACAACGTAACAGTACACCATGTTGATCAAGTGCAAAAAGATCATCAGTAATGTATGAGTAATCAACAAGTTGATTAGCACTAACTAAATCAGTTTCTGGAGTAAGACCTGGTCCAGTAGTAGTCACTGATATACCTAATAAGTGTGACCACTTGTAAACATGAATGATTGCAATGTGTTGTTTATTATTTAAACTTAATATAGCTATCATGAATAACATACCTGAAATACGAAGGGTGAATTCATCACTAGTATGTTTCATACCAAGAATGGTTGCAGTACAAGTGATGGTACCAGCATCTTTTGCTATCAGATCATCTTCACTTACACTTTGTGTAGTCTGACCAGCAGGAAAGCACCTCCTCTCACCACGATTATTAACATAACATCCTTCAGTGTTCCACTGGTAGGTAACAGGGGCTACCGGTGGAGGGTACACTATACATGTCAGAGTAACACTGCTCAATATGGGATAGTCATATGTGTTGGTAGATCCACTGACTCTTGTACCACCTGGATTACTGACTATGGTGACTGTGGTCTCACCATCAACAACTGTAAAAGCAATATGATCACTGCTATTGACACAAACACGTGTACACACACAAACACATGATACACACTTTTAAGTACCTCTTATACATATGGGTGCACTACCACTCCAGCTCTCATCACTCCGACAGGTCCTAGCATCACTACCAGTTAGCACATAACCAGTGTTACATGTGAAACTACAAGTGTCTTCATAGGAAGGAACTCCATCATCTCCCAGTGAACAAGTCATCACTCCATTATTAGGATCAGTTAGTGATGGACAATGAACTGCAAGTTGCAACAAACATTAAATATAGGAAAATATTTGATGCATACATTTAGCTTCAATTTTTACAGCCATGACAACATGGTTAAACTTGGACAATCATATGAATCATGATACGTGCTGTCACTTTCTTCATAGGTGCTATTGTTTGTACTAAAGACTTTGACTGGATCACCAATATGGTACTATAGTTTGTTCAAATAATAGTTATACGGGCACAATGTGGAGTCTATGAAATTTATAAACCCAAAGGCCCGGGCTGTAGCACATGAACAAAGCGAGAGCGCTACTAAGGGCTTGAGGGTTTATAAATTTCATATATATACTCTACATTGTACCTGTTTAACTGCTTTAGACTCTATTATGTTACACTCAGATTACTTACCTCATCCACAGCTGTTTCTGCTGTAGGCTCGGCAAAAGTGGTTGGTTTTCTTGCGATAATACTAACGCCATGGCAACTATGCATGCTCAAGTGACACAATAAGTTCCCTCGTTATATCACTGCATGTGAAAAATGCATACTGATTGGATAAACCTAGTTTTGAGCATATGTTATACTGTTCCTGAAGACGTGGAAACAAGTGAGATTTATTACCCACCCAAAACTATATAGAGTCTAATATAACATTATACTTGAAGGTGGATGCTGCACAGCTGATCTTTAGTGAACTGCAGGGCTTGCAAAAACCTAGTTAATGTAAATGTTTTGGGAAAATCGTGCTAAAATCAGTGTGTATGTGAGAAATTAAGGCTGTACAGAACCACCATTAATCTTTTAAGTAGGTAGGCTTTGTTTTGAGGCGGTTTATTTGTGCCAGCTTGAAATATGGGTGAAGCGAGATTCTGAATATGTTACAAATTCCAAATAAATGATCAGTAAATAAAGGACAAATAAATGCAAGTTCACCTGTCCATATGCACATAATTGCTTTTAGTTGTTAATATTATAAGATACAGGTACGTAAATACTACATACCTCTTCTACACAGAGTCTCAGTACCACTCCAACTCCTATCACTCTGACACGTCCTAGTGTTACTACCAGTTAGCTCATAACCAGTGTTACATGTGAAACTACAAGTGTCTTCATAGGAAGGAACTCCATCATCTCCCAGTGAACAATTAAATTTTCCATTAATAGGATCAGCAAGTAAAGGGCAAGGTCTAAATGCTATATTATGCAAATAAAAATAAAAAAGTTAAATTCTTATTTAGTTGACCTGGACATTCATACTGTAGGTATCTTCAATAATCATACAGTATGGTTGTAACCACATATTAGGGGTTTGCACTTTCTCACAAAAGTACATTCTGGCCAGAGTCCAGCTTCACAATACCCTTCATGGTGCCCAGGCAGTATTGGCTAGGAATAATCAAGCCAAAAAGTGCCTTCAGTATGACCCGAAATGCTTCCAATAAATTGTTTCAAAATTGTAGCTTTTTAGTTTTGTGCTGCCTAACTGACTGATTGACTGACTGCATGACTTACTAATGCCTTCAGACAAGTTAAACTTGATAATGGTTGAGGATACAGGCTGGATTTTTTCATTGTTCGATGTTGCTTCAGCCTTACCTTGGGGTGCTTGTTCAGATGAAAGTGGTGACAATCTTTGATGCAGTATGTGCATGTTTATAACGTCATAATTGTTTAAAAAGGTAAACAAACAAATCTTAAGTTTGATTTTAAAAGGTAGTGAAACAAGGGAGATTGCCTACACCTGAAGATATACTAGTAGACATTTAATCTGACTAAATTTGGGAATAGGACAAACTTAAATTATTCTTGATCTTGTAATAATACAGTGCACTGAATGCATTGTGTATCAATAAAATACAACTTCCTGATATTACAAAATTTAATGATTAGGCTACTACTACTTTAAATGCTTTTTACATTGTGCTGTAAAAAAAGGATATGTGAGGCTACGTATTCCAAAACACATTTTATTACCTTTGGTGCATCCACAGTACAAGTAGCCGGCCAAATTTCCACTATTTTCTAAAGGTTGAGTGTAAGGCAAGTTTTCAATAAGAGTGATGGGGAGTAGGACTGGGAAATCAAGACACACGGTAGTGTGTCGTGCGGCCCAAGAAGCCAGTGCGCCACACTGTGAGTATATTTAAGGAAGAAAGTAAACGCAATTTTCACACCTTTGTAGCTCCGTGATTCCTTATCCGATTGAAACCAAAGTTGCTACAGAAGTACCAACTAGGTAGGGGAGTCCACATTCCAAATTTGAAGAAAATCACTCAAGCCATTTCCGAGATACGATCGGCCAAAGTTTGGTTTTTTTTTCTTCGTTTTTTTTTTTTTTCTTCTTTTCGCACACTTTGCAAAATCCACCATAAAACACGAATTTGTGCTCCAATCAGGCTGAAATTTGGCACACTTAAAGGGCTCATTAAGGCAAATCTCAGTACCAAGTTTGGTAGGAATCCGATAAACGTTCACGGAGTTATAACCGATTATTTGCGTAAAATAAGGTCGAAGGTCTGTCACGCCCACAGGGTAAACCGCTTGAAGGAATCAGCTGAAAATTGCTATGTAGATGGAGTAACTATCGTAGGAGTGCCTTTTTGTGGTTTGAAAGGAATCTAGTTAAAGGCCATCGAGATATGACACAAAACCCAACCTGTGTCACAATTACGTGATCGATTTTTATGAATAAAAAACTATTAGTTTTCACGCCTACTAGGCAAACCGCTTAGAGCAGTGAGCTGAAAATCGGTGTGTAGCTGGAATAATCATCATAGAAAGTCCTTGCAGTAGTACAGAAGAATCGGATTACAAACCACTGAGTTATGATTCCAAAGCCAACTACGTGTAACATATGCGAGATCGAGATACTCTAATAGAAAAGTCACCCTAATAGAGCATTCAACTAATTTATTTACTCCATTATAGAATTCTATTACATTGCAAGTTATTCTGTAGGGAGTTCAGCTACAAACAGTTAATCTTATAGACAGTTCAGCAAGAAGCAAGTCACCCTATAGAGAGTTCAGCACAGATATATCACTGTAGTGGTTCAGAAGAATCAGAACTTTACAAGTCACACTGAAGAGAATTCAGCTATAAACAAGTCATGCACCCTGTGGAGAGTTTGGCTACACTCTCTAGAGAGTTCAGCTACAAACAAGTCACTGTGGAGAGAGTTCAGCTACAAAGAAACTACCCTGTAGAGAGTTCATCTATACAAACAAGTTAACCTATAGAGACCAGTTGCAAACAAGTAACCCTGTAGAGATTTCAGCTACAGACAAGTCACTTTATAGTTTATACAATGTTCAGCTACAAGTAAGTCACTCTGTAGAGAATTCAGCTACATACAAGTCACTCTGTAGAGAATTTTGTTACAAACAAGTCACGGTGTAGAGAGTTCAGCAACCAAAAAACCACCTGTAAAGAGTTCAGCTATACAAACAAGTTACTCTGTAGAGAGAACAGCTAGAAACAAGAGAGAGCTCAGTTAGAAGAAGTTGCCCTGTAGAGATCTCAGCTGCAAAGAAACCCTGTAGAGAGATCAACTACAACCAAATCACCCTGCAGAGTGTTCAGCTATAAACAAATCACCCTGTAGAAAGTTCAGGTACATACAAATCACCCTATATAGAGTTCAGCTACAAAAAAAATCACTCTGTAGAGAGTTCAGCTACAAAGAAACCATCCTGTAGAGAGTTCAGCTACAAACAAATCACCCTGTAGAGAGTTCCGTTACAAACAAATCACCCTGTAGAGAGTTCAGCTGCAAACAAATCATCCTGTAGAGAGATCAGCTACAAACAATCACCCTGTAGAGAGAACAGCTAAAAATAAATCACCCTGTAGAGAGTTCAGCTACAAACAAATCAACCTGTAGAGAGATCAGCTATATAGACACTAGACACAATATAAGGAATTCGGTTACAAGCAAATCACCCTGTAGAGAGATCAGCTACAAACAAATCCGGCACCTTGCAGTGAGTTCAGCTACAAACAAATTACCCTGTAGAGACATCGGCTACAAACAAAACACCTTGTAGAGACTTCAGCTACAAACAAACCAACCTGTAGAGATTTCAGTTACAAACAAATCACCCACTATAGAGAGAGCAGCTACAACCTAAATCACTCTGTAGAGAGATCAGCTAGAAACACATCACCCTGTAGAGAGTTCAGCTACAAACAAATCACCTTGTAGAGAAATAAGCTACAAACAAATTACCCTGTAGAGAGATCAGCTACAAACAAATCCGGCACCTTGCAGTGAGTTCAGCTACAAACAAATTACCCTGTAGAGACATCGGCTACAAACAAAACACCTTGTAGAGACTTCAGCTACAAACAAACCAACCTGTAGAGATTTCAGTTACAAACAAATCACCCACTATAGAGAGAGCAGCTACAACCTAAATCACTCTGTAGAGAGATCAGCTAGAAACACATCACCCTGTAGAGAGTTCAGCTACAAACAAATCACCTTGTAGAGAAATAAGCTACAAACAAATTACCTTGTAGAGAAATCAGCTACAAACAAATCACCCTGTAGAGAGATCAGCTACAAACAAATCTGGCACCTTGCAGTGAGTTCAGCTACAAACAAATTACCCTGTAGAGACATCGGCTACAAACAAAACACCTTGTAGAGACTTCAGCTACAAACAAACCAACCTGTAGAGATTTCAGTTACAAACAAATCACCCACTATAGAGAGAGCAGCTACAACCTAAATCACTCTGTAGAGAGATCAGCTAGAAACACATCACCCTGTAGAGAGTTCAGCTACAAACAAATCACCTTGTAGAGAAATAAGCTACAAACAAATTACCCTGTAGAGAAATCAGCTACAAACAAATCACCTTGTAGAGAGTTCACTTACAAACAAATCTACCCTGTAGAGATATCAGTTACAAACAAATCACCCCCTGTAGAGAGATCAGATCACCCTGTAGAGAGTTCAGCTATAAACAAATCACCCTGTAGAAAGTTCAGGTATAAAAAAATCACCCTATAGATAGCTTTGATAAAAACAAATCACCCTGTAGAGTGTTCAGCAAGATAACAGTCACCCTGCAGAGACATCAGGTTACCCTATAGAGAGGTAAGCTAGAAGAAGTCACCTTGTAGAGAGTTCAGCAACAAAGAACCCACTCTGTAGAGAGTTCAACTAGAAACATGTTACCCTATACAGAAATCAGCTATATGTAGAAACAAGTCATCCTGTAGAGAATTCAGCTACAAACAAATCACCCTGTAGAGACTTCAGCTACAAACAGATCATCATTCTGTAGATAGTTCAGCTATAGATACAAGTCACCCTGTAGTAGGAGAAGTTACCTTGTAGAGAGATCAGCTAGAAACAAGTCACCTTGCAGAGACCAGCTAAAAAAAAACAATCCTGTATAGAGTTCAGCTACAAACAAATCACCCAGAGAGTTCAGCTATGAACAGATCACCCTGTAGAGAGTTCAGCTATACAAGTCACCCTGTAGAGAGTTCAGCTACAAAGAAACCATCCTGTAGAGAGTTCAGCTACAAACAAATCATCCTGCATAGAGTTCAGCTGCAAATAAATTACCCTGTAGAGAGTTCAGCTACAAACAAATCACCTTGTAGAGTGTTCAGCTAGATAAAAGTCACCCTACAGAGAGTTCAGGTCACCCTATAGACAGATCAGCTAGAAGAAGTGATCTTGTAGAGAGTTCAGCTACAAAGAACCCACTCTGTAGAGAGTTCAGTGACAAAGAAACTATCCTGTAGAGAGTTCTTCTACAAACAAATCGCCCTGTAGAGAGTTCAGATGCAAACAAATCACCCTGTAGAGAGTGCAGCTACAAACAAATCAACCTGTAGAGAGTTTAGCTACATTTCAAGTCCCTTAGTACAAAGATCAGCTGCGAACAAGTTATCCAGTAGGGAATAATAGACATGTAATAAATATATTTATATAATTACTGATAAAATGAAAAAACAGTTGAAGTATTAAAAATCTGCTCTGTATTTTTATTCTTCCTGTGGTAAAGAAATAGGATAGGTTAGAAAAGCCCCAAAGCCAGCCTATGGCCAGCTTTGGGGTATACAAATACAAAAAGAAGTGATATCTAATCAAAAACAGCCAAGCTGTAAAAAAAGGTGCGGCCCCTAAAAAGGCCAAGGTGAAAAAGATGTGAAATCCAAGGTGGCGGCCAAGAAATGGCTGTGATGGTAGGTTAATGGTAAAAATATTTAATAACGACAATTCAGGTGAATTTGGTGCCACTTGGTCTTGGCACAAAATTCACCTGAATTGTCGTTATTAAATTTTTTACCATTAACCTACCATCACAGCCATTTCTTGGCCGCCACCTTGGATTTCACATCTTTTTCACCTTGGCCTTTTTAGGGGGGCGCACAGCTTGGCTGTTTTTGATTAGATTATATCTATTCAGGGATCAATCGTGATTGTTTTGTGATGTTGATATGTGACACCACATAAAAATGTGTATTAGTTAATTAAAAATGGTGGAACTCACTGTTGTAGAAGAACTTGATCTGGAAAACAAGCCAGGCCTTCCCCTTCTGAGACAGTTTATTGTGTCAACCAGTCTTACTAGTTAAAAAGCTTACCTTTGAAACTGTTAAATTTCTAAGGATACTGTTATTCATTATACTGTGAGCATTGAACTGCAACTTTCTATGGCCAACAGTTATACACACTGTCACCTTGTTTTGTAAAGTTGTTGTAATTTATACAAGTTGTGCATATACGATGCTAACGATGCATGTAAAATTATATAACATCGTAATAGTTACCACAATTGTGATAATTTGCATCCTATAATCGTGAAAGTAGCAAAATTTCACCATCGCTCAGCCCTAATGGGGAGGACAATAGTCTAAAGAGGAATGCTTAACTAGGACAAACCATGAGTTAATTGGGAGTCATAATTGGCTGAGAGGACTTTATAGTACATGTTTCGATCCAACACCACAAAGCTGCGCAGCCACTCCCAGGATGGCCAGAACTCCATCAAGGTCTCAGACTGAAATTTTCCATGTGACCTGATCTCACCATTTGGTGAAACACATCAATAGCTGGCATTTGCTATACTAACAATGTTAGGTAAAGTTCTAAAGCAGCACAGAGCTTATGATAATGTGACAATGTCCAGACACCATCCAAAATCTGGACAATTTACATGCATGTCTGACTAAAATCAACTTTGTCTAGAAAGTGCACAACGGAGGAGTGGGTGAATTGGCATAATTGTTTTATTTTATTAATAATAATTGTCACTAGGAGATGGCATGCATTCTTGCAACCCAAAAAAGTGACACTACTATATGATTGGAAACCTTCTGCTGTACTGAAACTTCATACGTAACAGCTACAATAGCAGTACAACAGATTATATGGCTCTAATTGCCCAATTATTTGTTCTCCTGCTATGCGACTGGACACAGTGGGCTTTAATCATCCACATGTCCAGTCAATTTAGGTAACTTTCCAGCCAGTTCTGACTTGCAAGGACATTGTGACTGCACAACAGGTTTTATTATAAGCTCTGCAATAGCTGATCACTGAATGTGACTATAACTTGTGTATAATGACTCAACTTTACTCCACACATGTGAACATTTGTATGTAAACTTGCACATACATACATACATACATATACTTACACAAGGAATACATGCTACCCACCTCTTTTACACAAGGTTTCAGTGCCACTCCAGCTCCCATCACTCTGACAGGTCCTAGTGTCACTACCAGCTACCTCATAATCAATGTTACATGTAAAACTACAAGTGTCTTCATAGGAAGGAACTCCATCATTTCCCAGTGAACAAGCCATCACTCCATCATTAACATCAGTCAGTGGAGGACAAGCAACTATAATCACATATAACAACAACACTAGTACAAATACCCATAAGTACAAGGAAAATTTTAAATTCGAGAAGGGATCATAAATATAAATAGTAATGAAACAAGAGAGGTCATTGCAACTACCCTACTGTGCACATTTAATTCTTACTTCAGTCAAACACTAGGTAACTCACTTGTTTCATTACCATTTATTTCTATTTATAACCCTTTTTTTTATTTCACCTACATCATGACTGGTGAACCCATGCATACAGTATCAAAGGAAAGAATGGCAGCAGACATACCATAAAGTTAATTTCATCATAGTACCTGGTACTGGAATATGTTTGCTGGAACATTGTTACCCAATTTAAAAATGTGGGACACAGAAGTACATGACTCAAAATAATTTCCTGTTGAACTTTAATATGTGAGAGTGTTTATCTTTAAAGCCGTTGGTCAGTCTACCTTGTGAAAGTGTCTTACAGTAACAATGATCTGGCATAGCTAATAGATTATTCCAAATCCAGGTATTAGTCTGTATATCTACTAAGTGGCTAATTTACTTCATATTCCAGCTATATATGTGCAGTTCAGTACAGTGTTATAAATGAAGAAATGAAGAATACTGTAAGAAGCACCTCTACAATCTATTCAGTTACTACGTAAAATACAGATAATTCATAAACATGATTGTCAGAACAAGAAGCCATTGACACACTACCCACCAATCAACACCTACATGTGTGTATGTGGGGGGGAGGAGAAATGGGACAAAAAGGAGGACAAAGGCAAGTCCATCATGCATGCATAGTAGCTACTGCAGTAGGTAAAGATGCAAGTTTTGGTCTTATGTAAGTGATATCAAATGTCAAATAGTAGCTTGCATAATTTATCCTAGCCCAGCTATATATGTTTGGCTGCAGACACCAGTCAGTCTGAAGACACCAATTAACTAAAGTAGACACCAGTAATTCACCTAATAATACTAGTGCTGAGTGATAATATTGATAGTTCAATTGATAATATTGATAGTTCAATAGTCGTAATCAAAAAATCACTATTGCAATATGATAATTAGAGCTAACTATTGTGATATTTCTGTAGGATTACTAAAAAATGTTACACAGTTAATTTAGCTGCTTTGCAATTACCTCTTTAGGTTTGCTTTTCCACATAATGTTTGGTTGCAAGGCTGTAACATGTATAGTTATCGACCGCCCATGCAATTAGTTGATTGCTTTGCGGAGGGTCCACAATCTCACTAAAACTGCTGATTGAAAAGATGGCTTAGCTGTTTTATAACTACTTGGCTTGCTTTTTCATGAAACAGTTTGGTTGAAAGACTGTAACAACAATTGTGACTGGGTCTAGGAAAACTGGTTTTATCGTCCATGACAGCAGATTTAGCTACATGAATAATCTATTGAATTCATTATCAAAATCAGCTAGACTTGAGTGGTCATCTTTCACTGGCTGCTTTTCCCAAGCACAGTGATGATCCATATGAGCTGTTTGGGACCCTAATGGAGCTCTGGCCAGCCTGGAAATGGCTGTATGTGGCTGTACAGCTTATTGGTATTGAATAAAGACCTGTGATGTAAATATTCTTTCATTTTAGCCAGTTTTGAGACCTGAATGGCTCACAACTTGGCCTAATTTATCCCTACGCTTTCTTCTTTAATTTTTTAAAACAGCCTCTTGCCTTCCTCTGTGCCTCCCACTCCTTTTAGAGCTTGCCTGGTACAGTCAATATTGTATTAAAAATATCTAAGACCTAGGTGTTCCACTGTGGATGCTCTTGAAGGTAAAGAATACGTGTGAAAATTTGGTACACATAGCTTCAACCATTGGTGAGCTGCAACACACCAAATACTTAAAACTGGAATTTCTCGATACTTTAAATAAGTGACAAGACTGGTTTTCCCAGACTAGGTCACAATTGCAAAATTTTTAGACACCCTTATAATTAATTACCTAATTAATTAAGCTATGATATTTTATAGTAGTAACCCAAATCTGTAAATTTACTTTTCTATGGGTGATTTACACCCCAAGGGAAGGTAAATCTATACAATTTTATAGCTAATGAAAATGATCATAACTTTAAAATGAAATCACCTATTGACTTTAAATAAAATTCAGGTTGTTTCTTTCAACAGGTACCAATTTAAATAATACATCAGGAAGAGATAATAACAAAAGTGGGCATTTAAAAAGGACAAAAATGGCCATAAATGTCACAATGGTTAAATCCACAATGGCACTAAATACATACAATAGGGATACTATTTATGTGGAAAGTTTCATGGTTATATGAAAAGCATACAAATTTTTGGATATGCCATATTTGAATTGTTAATCTCGGTCCTACTACACACTTACTCAGTACACAATTTGTATTTACCTCTTCTGCACAAGGCCTCACTGCCACTCCAAGTCTCATCACTCTGACAGGTCCTAATGCCATTGCCAGTTAGCTCATAACCAGTGTTACATATGAATTTGCAAATGTCTCCTTCATAACTCCCTCCAGTGGTATACATGGATCCATCAAAGCATGTCATTTCAAGACCATCACTTCTAGGCACTAATGTAACACACTGGGTGTCTAAATAAGGCAAAGTTGGAGACATGAAATGTTTATACAGTTTGTATATATGAAGAGTACACAATAAAAGAGCCCTAACAGTGTCTTCTTGCCTGCAGATATCATTACTAATGGACTTTATTCATCAACAAAAGAATGGAACCTAACATGCCATAAAATTAATTTTGCACCTGACAGTGCATTCCAACAATTCATTACTGAAAAGTTAAATGGCCATTACTCTTTGCTTTCAGCTATGTTCTGCCTGTTACTACAAATGAATAACAGCATCTCTGCAATCAATCCAGTTGCTACAGAAAATACTAGCCAGAAGTGTGCCAACTGGCCGGCAGAAAATTCCGCTAAATGAAAAAAATTCAAAATTTGTAGCTACTTATTGTGTTTTAGGTAACACTGAAGACACTTTTGGGTAGTTAACCAATACTGCCAAGGAGCTGTGAAGGTATTGTGGGGTTGGTTTTAATTGGTAGTCATAATCATGCATTAAGATTCATGGTAGTGAATCGTGCGGCTAAGAAAAGTATGGCACATGATTGCCATGAGTTATTTACACAAACGATTAACTGTAATAGAACGAACACCTAAAACATACCTTTAAACTATTCTTTTGTAAAAATAAAAAAAACCTCATGATACAACAAAACCTTTGGTATATTGTTATATAAGCATATTACTAAGTAAATAATCCCTGTTATATTTAGTAACACCGCATGAAATTTTTAAGAAACCATATGATTTCTTACCAACCCCTACTATTTAGTACTATCGTACTATATGATAATAGGTCTGAAGTAACTAACACAGCCTACAATACAGCATCATTTCAAGGGACACCAGTATGTGACAAAATAATAAGAAGTTTGGGAAATGGTCTTCACTCAATCTGTTTACTGGTGGTTTAAATGGTGCCCAGAAGCCATACCGTACCGAGGTTGCAACACCAACAAGTACCTGCCTACTTGTACCAAACTACATTTTTTGGTTGTGCCACTTCATGTCCCAAGCTATGATGCAATACACACAATAACCCTTGGAGCTGTTGTGACAACCAAAGGTGGCTTGTATGAAACTATTAGCTTTATGCATTAATTTTTTTTGTCTTGATTGATATTACTCAGTGACAAAAATATGTGATATCCTAAAACAAAAACAGCCTTGGGGCTGTAAAAAAGGGCACTGCCAAGCAAAGTAGGATCAATCAAACAAGCTTTTTCAACATGACTGGTAAGAACAAGGACTGATATCAAGTTGTGGCCAAGTAAATTGGAATATTACCATGATCAATCTGTTAAACAACTGGTAAGAACAAGGACTGATATCAAGTTGTGGCCAAGTAAATGCAGTGAGCTGTCATACAGTAAATAAGGAAAAAGTAAACAATCAAGTATAAGGAAAATATAATTGGGTAGGAATCAGACACAAAAAAGCGATGAAACTACCTATACGCCTAGAGCTATACTATAGTGGACATTTAGTCTCTACTTTAGTTATGGATATACTATTATGAGAAGTTAAATTCCACTATAGTACAACTGCAAGTGTATAGGAAACCCCTTGCTTAATGGCTTTATTTCTATATATGATCCCTACTCAATTGTACAAATTTATTGCATGCAAAATAGCCAAGCTGTAAAATGGTTGAGGCCTTCAAAACCTTGGGTAAAAGTTATGAAATCAAGGTAGTGGCCAAGAAATAGCTGCAATGATGATTATACTAATAAACCTTCATAATGCACACAGCCGTTAATAAAGATTATTAGTATTAACATCATTGCAGACACATATATGTATCTCTTGGCTACCACTTTTGATTTTATAACTTTCCACCCAGGCTTTTAAGGCTACCTTTTTACCAGTTGCTTACTTGCTTCCCCATAGCCAGTCATAAACTGGCTTTGAGATTTGTTTACAACCAATTTCTACAGATATAATGATAATTATGGAAGACAGAAGTTAAAATAGTATTGGATTGCAGCTCATATTTGGTTATTTGCACTTATTTTCATAATACTCTAATAGAGCACACATTTTGAGGACTTCTAATAAAACATACATACATAGAGCATTCGAGAACAATGTAGGTTAATGAAATTATAAACTTTCACATTTATTTAACTTACTGTATAATGTATAAGGTAGAAACAAGGTCAGCTGATCAGCTGACAGAAGCAGTTCAGTGGTGAAGGTTTTGGGATATATGGGTATGGAGGTACCTGATTCAAACCTTGGACAACTTTTCAACATTTTCATGCACTTTTAAACATTCTTGGTGACTTGGTTCTATTAAAGTACTTCAATCTCACAACTTTACACCAAGTTGATTTTCTCCTTGCAACTTCATAGCTGTCACTGCAAATTCTTTTAAACCACAAAAGGTTTGAGCTATGTGATGGTTAAACTACAAACAGATTAATTTTCAAGTTATTCCCATAACTTAGTATATTAGTTAGCCTTAATAAGTCCTTAGAGTAGGCCAAATTTCAAAAAGATCTACAGGCATGTGCATTGTGGTATCATGCAGTATGATAGTACTGTATAGTAGGGACCACAAAAGAGTAGGTGTGGCCCACAAAATAATATCACCCAAAAACCAGCCTCAATTTTCCTATATGACGATAAGGCAGTATTGGTTAGGTAAAACTAAGCCCAAACAAGCTTTCAGATCAACCCAAAACACTTTCAATAAGTTGCTACAGAACTTTTAAAAAATTTATTTAACAGAATTTTCTACTGACTGAGTAAGTAAGTAACTGACTGATGCCTTCAGACAAGCGTAACTTGATAACGACTAAGGCTACGGGCTTTATTTTTTCACTGTTCGACGTCGCTTCGGTCCGACAGGTGCTTTTTGGCATACCGCAGTATGTATAATGCATTCTTCATGGAGTTACCAGTGTCCTCCTTTGTGTCCCATTTATCTTTGCTGACAGCGAAAAGTGTCAATTTGGCGGTAGCACGTGATGGCTTCCCTTCGAAATGGAAATCGTCCGTATTTTTCATAGTAAGTGGCTACTCTAATTGCAGAAGTGCTTTCCAAACAGTTCTTGATTTGTACTGCTGTGTAACAGGTTGAACATAGCCGACAACGAAGCGTAATGGATACTTTACTTTTCAGACGATCATTGATATAACTGGGGCGCATGGCACCATTTCTTTCTTTTGGTATGCATGGATTGCAGAATTGCTTTTCGAACAGTTCCTGATCCAAAATGCTGTGTAACGGGTTGGGAATAGCTGACAACAAAGCGTAATGGATACTTCACTTTTCAGACAATAATTGGGGAGAGCGGCGCCATTATGTGTGGGTCCACCAAGTCATAATAATTATTTTACGCAAAAAGTTAACAAACAAGTACACAGAAAAATTTGGAATTTTCAACTAGAGTAGAGACCATAGTATATCGATAAAAAGTACTCAAACAAGCTGGATTAGTGCACGATATTAAATCACAGTAAAACAATAAGAAGTGTTATATTCCTACTGTGCTCAAGATACCATAATGGAAATGCACAGTAGGGATATAATACTTTGTATTGTTTTACTGTTATTTAATATCGTGCACTACTCCAGTTTGTTTCAGTACTTTTTATCGATATGCTATGGTCCCTACTCTAGTTGAAAATTCCTGTGTACTTGTTGTAAAGTGTGTAAAACAATCTAAGAAGACATTTCATGAATGCATACGGAAATCTTCCTCAAACTTGCTTTGTAATGTGCAGAAATGGAAGACATTTTCAACATAAAACTCATTTCATTTGGAAAAGGGAGCACAGATCTACATATACATGAAAATTGCATTTTATTTCTTCTGAGGTACATCATCTCAACCAAAAGGTTTCATACGTTCATTCAAACAAGGGAAATGTAGGGAGCCAAGTTATTATACTATCTGTATAGCATGCTATGCAATAGTTTAGCTGGTTTAGTTCACATATGCAAATAGTAATACTTTAATAGTACTGTTGATATAACACACAATGAGGTTCATTCATTTAGGACATTTTTGCCAGACTCAGAAACAACAGCATACAATAACCCAACCCACTTACTAATTCTGAAACTGATTACTGGATGACGTAGACCAGAGCGATGGTCGGCATTATTAAGATCAATTGATGTAGCAGTAGAACCATCAACATCATCAAATTGATACTGTGCATATCCAACTGTCTCTATGCTCTTCACTCTGTAACGAGCATTAGGTGGATGATAATATCCTATAATATCTCCTGACTGAACAAGTATTCTGTTATTACCAGTGAGAGGAATGTTTGCTTCTACGTAAGTTAACCGAACAATGTGATTTTCATCAACTTGAACTTGAGCAATTTTAGTATAAATTGTTGAATCCTGTGATGATGGTCTCCATACTTGTACGTAAGGGTAATTATTCCGATCTTTATCAGGTGTTAATCTGACTCTGATTCCAGTTATTCTGACATTACAATGGAAACTGAGATGTGGAACAATTCCTAATCTGTTATGATTCATTTCATACAAACCAATTCGTTGAACATTGACATTTTGTATACAGCTCTGTCCACCAACTAAATGTAAAATATACAGCAATTACAACCATAAATAGAAGGTGGTTACAAGCACAGCAGATAGCACCCAACTTATAAGCAGTTTGTGATGCATAGCTAATTTCAAGTAACAAGAACTATATACATTCATGTCCTACTTAATTATATTTCCTGGTAGTATTTATAATGGTTGTATTAGACCATTGATAATGTAATCATTGATAATGTACATAGGTATCATATAGATAATGACGGTGGGGTAAACTACATGCTTGTGCATACTAAAACTTTTGATTGTGGGTTACAGCAGGAGTGCATCGAATCCTATGGACAAGGGAGCATGTAACTCCATACACTACCAATACTATGGGCAAAATTCAAACATGGCATCCAGTGTTACTATGTATATAATTGATTACATCATTCTTAAGCGCAACAGGGATACACTGAATGGGCTGCTACTCTATCATCTTATGTAAGGCTGCTTTGATAGGAAGATCGTCGAGTTGAAGGTAGAGCTTGGAATAGTCAAGTGGAGTGATTTCACGTGATTAGTGACTGTAGAAAGACTGTTCTGCTAAGCGTGTGCTACTTTTACTCAGTCGTACCATTGGACAGCTTCACTTCGTCGCAGCGGAAACGTGATGTACTCGAGCGTGCGCTTCTGCATAATATCCTAATTAGGAAATTTAAAAATTTACTTATAGTACACAGCAGCCATGTTTGAATTTCGTTGTTTATGGAGTTACATGCTCCCTTGTCCATAGGATTTGATGCGCTCCTGGTTACAATATAAGCAATAAGTGCATGTCATAATGAAGTGTATCTGAGTTTGTAAATAAATCATAGCTGTGAGTATATTGTAAAGAGTAATGGCTCAATCCATTGACAAAAGTATTGTTACACAATTCACCTACATAAATAAACATACAAAAACATTTCTTACCTCTTCTACACATGGTCTCACTGCCACTCCACCTTCCATTACTCTGACAGGTCCTAGTGTTACTACCAGCTAGCTCATGAACAGTGTTACATGTAAAACTACAAGTGTCTTCATAGGAAGGAACTCCATCATCTCCCAGTGAACAAGTCATCACTCCATTATTAGGATCAGTAAGTGATGGACAAGCAACTGCAAATTACGACAAAAGTAACATATACATTTGTAACTGCAACTCTCAGTGTATATATTTATATGTACCACTTTCACACCTAAGATCAAAGGTACCCCCGGGCTACATTTCGTACGTAGCCCAGCTAGCCGAGCTACATACGAAATGTAGCTGGGCTACAACTGGGAGCTCACCTATCTAGATCTTTAGAGAACTCTAGTTTTTCCATAAACTATTCAATAGCACTGATTAAAACATTAAACTTGCGTAACCGAAATTCCATGTTACAACTATTACATATGTATCTAACTGAAGTCTAGACAATATGATGCATATTCTGATGTATTACATTTCCTATAGAATTGCACTGCTATATCTATTAAGTACATATTACTTGTTAAACACATACACATTTCTTGTGAATAACCTGGCTGATAAGTGTACATGGTCAATTCCAAGGCTGAACATGCGACAAAGCTAGAAAAGCAGGAAATTAATGTCTCCTCAAGCACTTACATTTCCCATAAGGTCTCCCTTCACCTTGTATATACAGCAAATCAGCCTTCTGGATTGCAATGTTCTTACTCATCACGAAAAATTTCACCCAGAAATGGAATCAAATATCCTTATATACTGGCGTGGTGACCTACTAGCTACTCTATTACAACGTAGTAATTCCTTGTTAAGCACACCATAATTATTTATTAGGCATATGCACCTAACAGATAGTATGATTTTTACAAAAGTTTTTTTTCAGAAAATTATAAGTGCATGTGCTTAAGGTTACGGAATAGTTTAAAATACGTGGGCGGAACAAATTACAAAACCTGCTTTAAACCAAGCAGGGATAAATAATTTCAACAACTGTGTTGTGTTAGCAATACAACTAATTGTGCTTGTTTGTTTTTACTACAGAACAAAGACTGTTCTTGGGTATGTGGTCTACAATAGAGCGATGTTTATAAAAACGCGCCAAAAACCAGACTAACAGATTACTGAATCCTTATAATTTCAACACAAGTGGCTAAACAATTTAAATATCTAGGTCCTGTGGAAGCGATTTTTTAAGTTACTGGTTGTATAGACGTTTTATTGAACTTTTAGTAGCTTTTTCGAGTGAAACAAGCTCTTTGAAGGCATGTATCTGAGTCACTGGGAAGAAACACGCCAAAAACGCTTCCACAGGACCTAATAAATTTAATATACAATATCACTATGCCCCAGAAAAGCCAATAGAGCCTACAGCTTTTGCTGTATTTGGCAGCGGAAAAACATGGTAGTGACAGCGGGAGCTGAGCGATGTACGGGCTGGCTTACTTGTGTTACTACAACAAATTGTAGTGTTCCACCTGTCTCAAACTACACTGTAGCTACACAAAAACATTAAATATGAAGGGCTTCACCTTCATTTACAACTTTTTACGCTGCTAGACTGGTTTTATGGGCTTCTCAAAAAGTATCGATAGGCATTCAAAATTTTGAACGATTGCCCGTGATTATACCGTAACCTTAACAACCCGACTCTAAAGTATGTTCATTAGGATCAGAAACTGTATATGAATTCAGTACAGCTCTACTCTACATGGACAGCACACCTCTTCTACACATAGCTTCAGTCCCACTCCAGCTTCCATCACTCTGACAGATCCTAGTGTTAATACCAGTTAGCACATAACCAGTGTTACATATAAAACTACAAGTGTCTTCAAAGGTAGGAACTCCATCATCTCCCAGTGAACAAGTCATCACTCCATTATTAGCATCAGTAAGTGACAGACAAGTAACTGCTGCAAGTTACAATAAAATTCATTATTGTACATACATACATACATATATACATACATACATACATACATACATACATACATACATACATACATACATACATACATACATATATATATATATGAAAACAGTAAAGTAAACTAGCACATTATTGCAGTAACAAGAACTATGGGATACCAGCAGGCATCCCATAGTCCTTGTTACTGCAATAACAAGAACTATGGGAGCTGATACCAGTAGTCATGCATGTGAATCTTAAAGGAAGTAGGGTAACAACATCAAAATTGTTTTTAATTGTTGATTTACATGCTAGACTAAAGGAAACAAGTTAATTACTTGTGAGACACAGTTAAGCATATACGTACCATGATACCACTTAATCAGTGGAAAGAGGACACAGTAGAGTATATCAACTTACCATCAACTGCAAAAACACTGATAGTCTGACTATCACTTCCAATAGGATTAGTCACAGTACATGTGTATGTTCCACTATCACTTGTAGTCATACGATTAATTGTATAAACACTACGGAACTCTGCATTAGTACTGTCATGATTAACTGTATTCAAAGTAGAGGATGAAATTACTGGAGAGCCATCCTTCATCCATGTGAATGTGTCTGGTGGAGAACCTCGTGAGGTACAGAACAACATATAGGAGCCACGAATAGCAACTGTTACATTAGATGATGATGGAGGGTCTATCACTGGAGCAGCTGTGTGTATGAAGTTAGTTAACAACAATTAACCACACTATAAAGTGACTCACTTCTCACAGGTAAGTACACACCCACCCTCACAGTCTGGTCCACCATACTACTGTTCCTTATGGTACAAGTGTAAACACCTTCTTCATTAGCAGTAAAGGTATTAGAACACAATTCTAGATTAATAATTCCAATGAAATTAGCAATGTTAGCTCCAAGTGGTTGTACCACAGGCCCATCACATGCACCAGGAGATAACTGAACACCATTAAATGAAAAGTGGCCCAACTCTTCATTACTGTTACCACTAGGTCCTAATCCAGTCACACAACGAAACAGTATACCAGGTGCTTGAATAGAATTCCATCTAATAGCAGAATAGTCATCAACAATCATACTAGAGACAACAGTATTAGATGCAGCAGTTCTCGCCCCACCAACAACTTCAACTCCTAATAGGTATTACATATTATGCATTAAAAAACATATGATAGTGTTTCCTGCAGCATGAGAAGCCATAGAAAAGTGTTTGTATCATGAATAAAATAAATTTTCCTATTTTGAATGCAGAGATCATGCTTCCTCCCAGGTTATCTTAAATAACGTGCCATTTCCTCTTGAGCTGGGAGGCTATATGCTACAGGTCTCCCTGATATATGTATCATCAAAGTGATATTATTTTTTCATATCATTCCACACCAAAAACTTGCATACGTAAATTCAAATATGTGATAAGGTTGGACAAAACATGTCTTGTAGCTTTTCAAGTTAGTACAATTTGACAATTGATGACTTGTCTTGTAAATAAGGTAGCACGTTGACACTTAGTCAATAGCACAATGATGTGGCCCAGTTTCAATTAAAGGCTTATCAAATTTAGAATCTGGAAAGGTTATAAGACTGATTTTGATATTGCATTCAGGAGTGGCTCCAGAAGGTTCTGAGGTTTCCAGAAACTGGTCAAGTGTAAACCAGTCAAAACCAGTGGCCATCTTCCTTCAGAGCATGGGAGTCTGCATGGTCATTTACGTAGACAACATACTCCTGATGGCAGAATCTGCAGAGCAGGTGACACTTCATCTCCAAGCAGTCAAGCACTGCTTTACCTGTTGACAGGGCTGGGGTTCATTATCAATGTTCCCAAGTCAGTGACCTCCCTACCCAACAGATAGAATTCCTGGGCCTCTGGGTACACTCTACCACATTATATTTGAGCCTGCCAGGGGAGAAGCTCCACCACATCAGGTTGGAAGTGAGCCAGACCCTGCAGAAAGATCAGGTCACAGCACGTCAGCTGGCTCAAGTAATAGGGAAACTGCATGCAACATCCCAAGCAGTCCTCCAAGCTAGCTTGTTTTATCATTCCCTTCAAAAGGATCTACAGAAGGAAATGGACAGCAGCAATTAAGACTACACTGCATTCATCAACCTGTCCTTTCCAGCCAGGGAAAAACTACTGTGGTGGCAGGAGAGACTCGGCCAATGGAACAGCACAGCCCTGGTTTGCCAGAAGGAGCATCACTGCAGGAAGGGGGAGCGGTGTACAATGGCATCAGGACTGGGGGACCCTATAGCCAGGTAGAGCAGGAAATGCATATAAACTACTTGGAGCTGTTGGCAGCAATCTTGGCAGTGCAGTCCTTCTTGAAGGATCAAACAGCAGTGTCAGTACTGCTACGACTTGACAATCAGACAGCAGTAACATACATCAATAACTTGGGGGGGGGGGGAGGGACAGTCTCACCATTGTTGACACAACTTGTGAAGGAGCTCTGGATGTGGGCTGATTTGAACATATACAGTGTAGCTATATATAATAGACAGCAGCAGTAGGTGATTCTCTTTCCATGGTGGAAGTGCTGTAAATTCCAAAACATAAATCTTCCTGTTGCACAATTATAGTATTGTCTGTCTGCATCCAAGATCATTATGCTTGCTGTGGAATACATCCCAGGAATCACCAACTGTGTGGACTAAACTGGACTCGGTCCAGAGTCCTCAAACTCTGTCTGAGTCCAGGACTAGGACAGACCAAACGAAGTGGAGCCTACACCCTGAGTTATTCAGGAAGAACAACTTTCAGTGGGGTCCACCTATTTGCATCTCATCTGTCCAATCAGCTGCCATGATTCTTCAACTGGAGACCGGACCCGTTAGCGGAAGACACCGATGTTTCAGCCAACAGTGGGGTACACTGAAGGGATATGCGAATCCTCCATGGTGTCTAGTTAGCAGAGTTCTCTCACAGGTGAGGAGCCAGCAAACTCAAGTGATTCTGGTAGCTCCAGTGTGGAAGGGAGAATCATGGTATCGTGGTATTCAGTCCTACTGAGAATGCTGTTCGACTACCAAGACAACTTCCACGCAACCGGGACACATTCCGAGACCACTCCAAAGTGGAGTTCCTACCACAGCTAGCCATGTTGCCTATCTCCAGCAGAAATTTGGAGGTGCAAACCTTTCTAACAAAGTTGAGGAGCTACTCCTTGCATCCTGGAGGAGTAAAATATTGCGATTCTGTAATTACCACTTCAAGAAATGGTTGGGCTGGTGTACTGAATGGGGTCCATTTCAGGACCCGTTTCTGATGTAGCTAATTTTTTTTGGCAGAGCTACACTCACAGGGGTACAAGACCAATTCATTTAATGCTTACAGATCAGCAATATCCAGTGTTCATGATAAAGTGGATGACATTGACATGGGCAAGCACCCCCTAGTGGCCAGACTCTTCAAAGGGGCCTTCCATGCAAGGCCACCACTGCCTAAATACACAGGTACATGTAATGTGCAGGTGGTTCTTCATCATATTCTACTATGGGGTGACACTGCTACACTATTGCTAAAGTTATTAACATTCAAACTGGTAATGGTGATGTCATTGGCTAGACCATCCCACTCCACTGATTTGGCAGCTCTTCAACTGGAAAATTGTCAGTTCAAAATAGAGGGTGTAGTATTTCTACCCTTCACTCTGGCCAAGCAGTCACGACAGGATAAACCCCTAACTGACAATTACTTTGCCAGTTTTCCTGACAATAAACAGCTCTGCCCAGTGGAGACACTATATCGTTATTAACAGGTAACAGCACCTTTGAGAAAGGGAAACAGTCAACTATTTTCAGGTATCGTCAAGCCTGATAACCCTGTAACTTCGTGCACTATTGCTAGGTGGTTAAAAGAGGTCCTCACGATGGCAGGAATTGATGTGACAGTATTACAGCACACTCCACAAGAGGAACTTATCCTCAGAAACTACTGACTCTGGGATTACCACTGGGGATAAACTGAAAACAGCTGATTGGAGTACAGGGTCTGTTTTCAGAAAATTCTACTACCGTTCCAACCATGACCCCGCTTATGGCCAAGCTGTGTTACCCCATAGTGGAAGTGAGACATAGATGGTAGTTGCAAGCTATGAACAACATACTTGATATGCGAGACCGAGCCTTCTAAAATATAATTTCCAAATGGGTCAGATCACTCAGTGATCGCATGCTATTTGGGATTATATGAAGAAGGTGAAGTCGAGCATATCAATGGTCCAACTCACCCACGCCCTTAATTTTCATGCACTTGGTTCACTATCAAATGGCCAGAGGTGTGAAAACATGGCAATTTTATATGGATGCTTCGCGCATGCACAGCAGCGCACGTGTTTTGTACCCTAATATTGTAACGACTTACTAGCTGTAATTCTAGGAAACCAGGTCTAACACCATTGCTATGCTCGACTCACCTTTTAAATATAATCCCAAATAGCATGCAATCAATGCGTGATCTGAGCCATTTGGAAATCATCTTGGTAATGCAGTGCTAGCAGAACTACGTTGTTTGAGGGTTAGGGTTAAGTTGTATTATGTGGGGTTCCCACACCTTAGTATCGGTACATGTGTTTGGAAATTCACTCAGTAAAAGCAGCCAGAGCAAATCAGTGGTACAAATGTGTAGAGTATTGGTGTGGCTGTCCATTCATGGTGAAAATTGAACTTCACTGGCCTGGTGTGTGTGTAGATTGACCATTACAAAAAAAATTAGTCACATTTTAATAATCCTCACCACACACTGGTAGTGGTATGTACTTCTCAATTAAAATACTATTTGCCAAAATAAATATGTAATTGATTTGAAAGAGACCACTGTGGTCAAGGATGACTTAAAATTACATGTTATCCAGTAAAATTTAGCTACCTGTGAGCCAAAGTATGTATTCTCTCCATGTTAAAATATTGAACACAAAATAATGACACAGTTAACTATTTCCAAGTCAACTGGTCATATCCTTACACAGCTGCCCTAGTAAAATACTTCAAAGTACTCTTCATCCTATCACACATAAACTATGCCACTTACTCTACATTAATCCACAAACATCACTACACATGCTCACCTGATATTCGAAGTATTAGTGGATCACTAGTAAAGTCCACACCACTAACAGTTACAGTACAAGTGATGGTACCAGCATCATCTGCCAGTAGATTATTATCAGTTACATTTTGTGTTGTCTGACCAGTAGGAAAACATGTTGGATTACCACTATTATGACCAGTGTTAGTATAACATCCTGTAGTGTCCCACTGATATGTTGCAGTTCCAGTAAGTGCTTCTCCATTAGACAACGATACCATACATGTCAGAGTGACACTGCTCAATATGGGATAGCCAAATGTGTTTGTAGATCCACTAACTGGTGTACCAGCTGGACTACTGACTATGGTGACTGTGACATCTGAAACATCTGAAACAATTAGGACCATTAACATTTATTTATGGTCACTTAGGCATATTATTGCTGATTTGAAATGTTACCTAACTCATATGCTGTTCTCCATAAAATAGATATGTGGTGAAAATTTCATGTTATTAATAGTTTCCTATCTAGATTTATGACACTTTGAATATTGTGTTTGGTGCCATGCGATATACATTGAAAATATTGTACACAAAAATCATCACACTGTCAACTTCTTTTGCTTATATCTTTTGGTAGGAACCACCGATTGAGGTGGGTAAATGACCCTGAAAAATAGCACAATATTTGTCATACCAATAAATGCATGGAATGTTAGTTATTTAATTTAGTTGGAAATCTCAACTAATAGAACAACAGTCACCCTAATAGAGCATTCAGCTACGTTCATAACTTATTCCATTATAACGACACATGGTAGTGTGTCGCGCGGCTCTGTAGTTCAGATACAAACAAGTCTCTCTGTAGTACAAACAAGTCACCATCTAGCTGGAGAGTTCAGCAACCAATCAAAAAAACCACCCTGTAGCTATACAAACAAGTTATAACTCTATAGAGAAAATTATAACTCTATAGAGAGATCAGCTAGAAACAAGTCACCCTGTAGAGAGATCAGCTATAAGGATCACCTTGTAGAGAGTTCAACTACAAACAAATCATCCTGCAGATAGTTCAGCTACAAACAAGTCACCCTGTAGAGAGATCAGCTAGAAGAAGTTACCTTGTAGAGAGTTCAGCTACAAAGAAACCATCATATAAAGAGTTCAGCTGCAAACAAATCACCCTGTAGAAAGTTCAGCTACGAACAGATCACCCTGTAGAGAGATCAGCTAGTGGAAGTTACCTTTTAGAAGTAGAGAGTTCAGCTCCAAAGAAACCACCATATAGAGAGTTCAGCTGCAAACAAATCATCTGTAGAGAAATCAGCTAGAAACAAGTCACCCTGTAGAGAGATCAGCTACAAAGAAACCATCCTGTAGAGAGTTCAATTACAAACAGATAACCCTATAGAGAGTTCAGCTAGAAACAAGTCACCCTGTAGAGAGTTCAGCTACAATCAAGTTACACTATAGAGAGATCAGCTAGAAACAAATCATCTTGTAGAGAGTTCAGTTACAAACAAGCCACCCTGTAGAGAGTTCAGCTAGAACAAGTTACCTTGTAGAGAATTCAGCTACAAAGAAACCACCATGTAGAGAGTTCAGCTGCAAACAAATTACCCTGTAGAGGGTTCAGCTAGAAACAAATCATCTGTAGATAGAAACAAATCACCCTGAAAAGAGTTCAGCTACAAACAATGAGAGTTTCAGCTACAGTTCAGTTATGTAAGAAGTCACCTTATTAACTACAGTATGTGATAATCATCATTCAATGTTTCAATGTATCATATACAAATACTTAATCAGACAAAAGCTATACACACAATTACTTCCTTTGTTCCACAATTCCTGCAGTAAAGAAAAAAAACAAGTTAAAAGGAAGCACCAAAGCCAGTTTATGGCAAACTTGTGGCTTGCAATACAAAAAGAAGTGATATCTAAACCAAAACAGCCAAGGTGTAAAAGAAGAGTGCGACCCCCAAAAAGGCCAAGGTGAAAAAAGATGTGAAATCCAAGGTGGTGGTCAAGAAATGGCCGTGATGGTAGGTTAATGGCAAAAATTTTAATTACAACAATTCAGGTGAATTTGGTGCCGAATTGTAGTGGAGGAGACAATGCAAATTCACCCGAATTGTTGTAATTAAATTTTTTGCCATTAACCTACCATCACAACCATTTCTTGGTCGCCACCTTAGATTTCACATCTCTTTTCACCATAGGAGGGCCGCACCCTTTTTTTTTACAGCTTGGCTGTTTTGGATTAGATTTCACTTATTTTTGTATTTGTATAAGTCGGCCTATTTAATACAGACTTAATTTAACTTTCAATTCTTACATCCTGGCTGCTTTTTGCCATTTTAAACATTTCTGTTTACGTGGGTCTGTACAGACAAACAAACATAGGTAGGTAGGTAGGTAGGTAGGTAGGTAGGTAGGTAGGTAGGTAGGTAGGTAGGTAGGTAGGTAGGTAGGTAGGTAGGTAGGTAGGTAGGTAGGTAGGTAGGTAGGTGGATTTTTTTCGGCAGTCTGAAATAAGGGTATGGAGACTCTTGATATACTCCGTGAATGGTCTTCCCTTTTGGTTTTATAGTTGATTAACAACTTCAAAACAACGTTGAAGGCCTTATAGGCTACTAGAGATAGCATACCATTTGAGTTGAAAGGGGGCATTACCCATACTTACGTATATGAACGAAAATGAAGGGAAGTCTCAAGGCTTTTTCTATACAATTCATGTTTGGAAACAATGATAGACACACTATAAAACAGTTGATAAAATATTTGTGTGCGTAATTTTCGGTTTAAAGTAGTTTGTTATAGTTATGCTTCCTTAGCAGTGCACAGCAACGTAATTACCGAATTACAAAATAATCCATGACTTACGAAATACGATAAATTACAGTATTTACAAATCTAGTTTTCTAGTTGAATTAATAGTAATAGCATGAATATAAATACATGGTTGATTAATTGCCTATTTATTTAGAATGTGATAGTATTAACTACATGGATGCCGGATTTTTAGAAGTAGCATAACATCAACTTGTTTTATGGTACTTTCACTCTCTTCTCCAACTGCCCTACCAAAAACCAATGTTGTGAGCCTCATAGGCTACCAGAAATTATAGAACACAGTTAAGAACACACTACTGTATATTATTTGTGGTAGCAATTGTTGGATTTAGGCTTCCTTAGTAGTACCCAGCAATGTGATTAATTACAAAATACATAACATATCTAAATATTAAAATAAACATCAGCATACTATGCATGGAGTTGCTTACAGTATTTAGCTGGAGATATTGGCTTTTCATTGGAATTTAATTTATTACTCTAAATAGACCTGAGTCAAATATGCTCAAAGTTTTGCTCGACTTACCTTCAGTACTTCCTCAATATTTTCATATATTACACTTTTCAGTGTTTCCATTATGTTTGCATTATGTTCCTAGTTTAGCAACATTCCTCATGGGCATGCCGATTTCCAGGGGTTTCAGGAAACCAGATTGTCAGTAGCAAGCAAAGCCCACGCAGGCCAGTGTATTGTCGCTCATTTATTGTCAAACACAAAAATCAGCATGAGTACATCAAAATGTACATTTTTATTACAGTGGAGGATCTGGAGGAGTACAGCATCTCCCCAAACAACTCTGTGCTGTACAAGATAGAGATACTCTAATAGAGCAACCAGTGAAATACTCTAATAGAACAAGTGTTGAAGGTCTGTAAGACACCTAAAATCCTCTACATTTGCTTGGCATGAAAACTTGCATCTGCAGCACTATCCCATGGTATTCCATGGGAACACCTAGCCTAGCTCTTGATCAATTTGCGTATACCAGGTAAAGTACATATTAAATGTTAACTGGTATTCCATAGCTAATATATTAGCTGGCTAGCTAGTAGGGACCAGGCAAATTATGATACTTCTGATGGAGGCAACACAATTATGATTTAGTTTATAATTTGTTAATGATACAAGATGTGCTTGTGTGTGTTTGTGTGTGTGTGTGTGTGTGTGTGTGTGTGTGTGTTCGTGTGTGTGTGTGCGTGTGTGTGTGTGTTGTGGTGTGTGTGTGTGTGTGTGTTCGTGTGTGTGTGTGCGTGTGTGTGTGTGTTGTGGTGTGTGTGTGTGTGTGTGTGTGCGTGTGTGTGTGTGTGTGCGTGTGTGTGTGTGTTGTGGTGTGTGTGTGTGTGTTCGTGTGTGTGTGTGTGCGCGTGTGTGTGTGTTGTGGTGTTTGTGTGTGTGTGTGTGTGTGTGTGTGTGTGTGTGTGTGTGTGTGTGTGTGTGTGTGTGTGTGTGTGTGTGTGTGTGTGTGTGTGTGTGTGTGTGTGTGTGTGTGTGTGTGTGATCATTAGGTATAATAATATAACAAACTATATAGGTCAGCCAGTAGCTGGTAGTGTCTAACCACTGGACTGGACTACTGGACTGGAATGGACTACTGGACTGGCATTTTTTTGAGTTTACACATTTTTAAGGGTGGGGTTACTGTACATTTGGGTGACTTGTGACAACATTTCAGCACTGAGTGGTGAATATATGATGCTTCAATCTTAAAAAGTAGCTGTGATAAGCCAAATGGGTTCAATTAAATGTATTCTAATCACTACTTGACAGTATTCTACTCTACTGTATAGCAGATCTAATCCAAAACAGCCAAGCTGTAAAAAAAGAGTGCGGCCCTCAAAAAGGCTATGGTTGTGATGGTAGGTTAATGGTAAAAATTTTAATAACAACAATTCAGGTGAATTTTGTGCCCTTTGGTCTTGGCACCAAATTCACCTGAATTGCCATTATTAAAATTTTTACCATTAACCTGAATTGCCGGCCATTTCTTGGCCACCACCTTGGATTTCACATCTTTTTTCACCATAGCTTTTTTGAGGGCCGCACTCTTTTCTTACAGCTTGGCTGTTTTGGATTAGATTTCACTTCTTTTTGTATTAGTATAAGATAGCTATCTTTTCTTCTTTACCACAGGAAGAAGAAAAGATGAAGCAGATGTTAAATACTTTAAATATTTCTGATTTTATCAGTAAATGTACAAATTATATATATAATACATGTATTTATTACAGAACTCTCTACATGGTGGTTACTTCGTAACTGAACACTCTACAAGGTGACTTCTTCAGGCTGATCTCTCTACAGGGCGAATTGTTTGTAGCTGAACTATCTACAAGGTAACTTCTTCTAGCTGAACTCTCTACAGGGTGATTTGTTTGTAGCTGAACTATCTACAAGGTAACTTCTTCTGGCTGATCTCTCTACAGGGTGATTTGTTTGTAGCTGAACTATCTACAAGGTAACTTCTTCTAGCTGATCTCTCTACAGGGCGATTTGTTTGCAGCTGAACTCTTTACATGATGGTTTCTTTGTAGCTGAACTCTCTACAAGGTGACTTCTTCTAGCTGAACTCTCTGCAGGGTGAACTTTTCATAGCTGAACTCTCTACAGGGTGATTTCTTTGTAGCTGAACTCTCTACATGATGGTTTCTTTGTAGCTGAACTCTCTACAAGGTGACTTCTTCTAGCTGATCCCTCTACATGGTGATTTGTTTGTAGCTGAACTCTCTACAAGTGATTTATTTGCAGCTGAACTCTTTACGTGGTGGTTTCTTTGTAGCTGAACTCTCTACAAGGTGACCTCTTCTAGCTGATCTCTCAACAGGGTGATTTGTTTCTAGCTGAACTCTATACAAGTGATTTGTTTGCAGCTGAACTCTCTACATGGTGGTTTCTTTGTAGCTGAACTCTCTACATGACGGTTTCTTTGTAGCTGAATACTCTACATGATGGTTTCTTTGTAGCTGAACTCTCTACAAGGTAACTTCTTCTAGCTGAACTCTCTACAGAGTGATTTGTTTACAGCTGAACTCTCTACATGATGGTTTCTTTGTAGCTGAACTCTCTACAAGATGACTTCTTCTTCTAACTGATCCCTCTACAGGGTGATTTGTTTGCAGCTGAACTCTCTACATGGTGGTTTCTTTGTAGCTGAACTCTCTACATGATAGTTTCTTTGTAGCTGAATACTCTACATGATGGTTTCTTTGTAGCTGAACTCTCTACAAGGTAACTTCTTCTAGCTGAAGATCGTGAACTCTCTACAGAGTGATTTGATTACAGCTGAACTCTCTACATGATGGTTTCTTTGTAGCTGAACTCTCTACAAGGTGACTTCTTCTAGCTGAACTCTCTACAGAGTGATTTGTTTACAGCTGAACTCTCTACATGATGGTTTCTTTGTAGCCGAACTCTCTGCAGGGTGATTTGTTTGTAGCTGAACTCTCTACAGGGTGATTTGTTTGTAGCTGAACTCTCTACAGGATGGCTTCTTTGTAGCTGAACTCTCTGCAAGGTGACCTGCTTGTAGCTGAACTGTCTACAATATTAACTGGTTGCTGCTGAACTCCCTACAGCATAACTTGCATGTAATAGATAGAAATCTATAATGGAGTAAGTCATGAACTAGGTGAATGCTCTATTAGGGTGACTGTTCTATTAGAGTATCTCGATCTCGCATTTGCTACACGGAGTTAGCTTTGGAATCATAACTCAGTGGTTTGTAAACCGATTGTTTTGTACTACTGCAAGGACTTTCTACGATGACTATTCCAGCTACAAACCAATTTTCAGCTCACTGCTCTAAGCGGTTTGCCTGGTAGGCGTGAAAATTATTGGTATTTTTATTCACAAATCTCGTAGCGCATTTGTTACACACCTTCGGTTTCGTGTCATATCTCCATAATCTTAATTTCGATTGTTTTCAAACCACAAAAAGGTACTCCTACAATGGTTGATCTATCCATAAACCGATTTTCAACTCATTTCATGAAGCAGTTTACCCTGTAGGTGTGACAACAAATCGATCTTGTTTTACGCGAATAATTGATCATAACTCCTGAACCATTCACCGAATTTGCACCAAACTTGATACTAGGATTCGTAGTTGGACTCGTTTTATGTGTGTCAAATTTCAAGGCGATTGGAATACGCGTTTGTGTTTTATAGCAATTTTTAAGTGTGTGAAAAGATGAAGAATAAGAAGAAAAAAAATGAAGAAATAAAAACAAAAATTTGGGCACTCATATCTTGGAAATGGCTAAGGTGATTTTCTTCAAATTTGGTATGTGGGGTAGCCTACCTGGCGGGCACCTCTGAAGCGAAAATGGTTCCAATCGGATGAAGGATCACAGAGCTACAAAGGTGTGAAAATCGCGTTTTCTTTCTTCCTGTCAATATACTCACGGTGTGGCGCGCCAGCTTCTTGGGCCACACGACACACTACCATGTGTCTTGATCACGGTGTGACGCGCCGGCTTCTTGGGCCACATGACACACTACCATGTGTCTTGATACTGATGTGTGCATGCCCAAAATGTTTCTCTCACTGTTATAACATATATGTGACCAGATTTGCGAAAAGGTATCTTTTTTCACACGCAAAATTTGACCCATTTTGTGAACTTTAAAGCTTCATAACTTTTTGATCATGTCATATAATTGTCTGAAATTTTCAATTAATGTATAAGGAGTCAAGTGTTACATCATTTTGTTTGCTGGTATGTCAAATGTGTGAAAAAGGTACCTTTTCGCAAATCCAGTCACATATGGTGCGTGGAACACACAAACTAGATCCCATCGCATAACTGGTTATATTTCATAACTGGAATGAGATGTCTGCATTTGTATTACAATGCCATTTAGCTGTTAATACGTACAGAAAATTGTATAGTCATAGCACAATGGCATACAGTACGTACAAGTTTAAAAAGTAGGTACATGTAAATTTAATGTGCTATGATTATAATGTGCTATGACTATGATATGTTAATGTGCTATTAAACACGGTAACATATGGCTCCAGTGACTAGTCACCAATTCACAATATATGTTATAGAAAGCTGCATCTCAATACTGACATTTGCCTAACAGTGAGAGAAACATTTTTGGGCATACGCACATGTCAGTATCTGCTATACAGTAGAGTAGAATACTGTCATGTAGTGATTAGAATACATTTAATTAAACCCATTTGGCTTATCACAGCTACTTTTTAGGACTAAAGTATCATATATTCACCACTCAGTGCTGGAATGTTGTCACAAGTCACCCAAATGTACAGTAACCCCACCCTTAACAATGTGTAAAACCAAAAAACTGTCAGTCCAGTAGTCCATTCCATTATTTCAGTGCCAGTAGCTAGACTCCAATATTATATAGCACTCAGGCTACAGGCCTTTGACAATCTGCATCTGGGGGCTGTGCCCCAAGATACCTGCATCCGGGATTTACTATCTAGTGGAATTCCCTTTGAAATATCCTAGGTATCCCCTGTTTCTTACAACTACCTTGAAACATTTTAAACAGTGAATATTCTATTAGAGTATTTTACTACAAAGTGATTGTTGTATTAAAGAGCATTGATCTAAGGAGCTATGTACAATGCATTTGAGTACTCTATTGCAGTTTGCAGTTTCAACTGACTGCTCTATTAGGGTGTATGGATATATTTTCATGGAATTAAGCTCCACAGTTTGAAATGTCCTCCTATTATGCTAGCAATAGCACTCCAGCCTACTATGCTTTTTGTTACACCGGCATATTTGACACAGGGCTAACTACAAATATCAGTGTATGATGATATAGGATACAAGTGCTTACCATTGATGGTAACAGTAATATTAAGACTATCACTTCCAATAGGATTAGCTATACTACATGTATATGTTCCACCATCAGTTGTAGTAACACTATTAATAATATAGTCACTGCGAAACTCTGCAGTGGTACTGTCATGAGTGACTGTAGTCAAAGTAGGGGTCAGTGGTGCTGGAATACCATCCTTCATCCAGGTGAATGTGTCTGGGGGAGAACCTTGTGAGGTACAGGACAATGTCAGAGGTGAACCAATTATACTATTGACAGTTGATAATGTAGTGGTGATGACTGGAGCAGCTGTGTGTATGAAGTTAGTTAACAACAATACCACACTATCAAGTGACTCACTTCTCACAGGTAAGTACACACCCACCCTCACAGTCTGGTCCACCATACTACTGTTCCTTATGGTACAAGTGTAAACACCTTCTTCATCAGCAGTAAATGTAGTACACAATTCTGCATTAATAACTCCAATGAAATTAGCAATGTTAGCTCCAAGTGGTTGTACCACAGGTCCATCACATGCACCAGGAGATAACTGAACACCATTAAAGGAAATATGACCCAACTCTTCATTACTGTTACCACTAGGTCCTAATCCAGTCACACAACGAAACAGTATACCAGGTGCTTCAACAATATTTGATCTAATAACAGAATAGTCATCAACAATCTTATTAGAGACAACAGTATTAGATCCAGCATAGTTCGCCCCACCAACAACTTCAACTCCTAATAGGTATTACATATTATGCATTTAAAAATCATATGATAACATTTCCTGCAGCACAAGAAACCATAGAAAAGTGTTTGTATCATGAATTTTCCTATTTTGAATACAGAGATCACGCTTCTTCCCAGGTTATCTTAAATAACGTGCCATTTCCTCTAGGGCTGAGCAATATTATTGTTTTAGTGATATATCACGATATTTTGAAAGTATCGATATCGCAATATTTTGTCATTAACTATTGTGATACCATGCCTGTACATTATTGTCATCAAAAATCCATTTGTTATGTAGTACTAGGCTAAGAATCCTTATAAGTCATATGATTTTCCCTGCAGAGAGGTGTGAACACCATAACATAACCTCAAAGTATGTGTTACAATAACTGTTACTGTAAACAAGGATGATAGTGGCTAGTTTGATGCTACCTTTAAAGACTTCCTGCAGGAATGCTGAGCAATATACTATGTACCACTTTCACACCTCACTTCAAAGGGAAGAGAAGGTGCATAAGTGGTATTATGATTAAAGTACTTGATAAAGGCAGAGCCTGTATACCAGAAGGCCTTATTAAAGGCTGTGGGACACATGGTCCCACTAAAGATCCTTATATTAAATTCACTAAGTATGTTTGAAAAGTAGGAGAAAGAAGAAAAAAATCATGACTGGACCTGGGCAGCCTCAAACCTGTAGCCACCCGATTAACACTCGAACGCTTACAGGAGTCTGCCAGGTGGTCAGGATAATTTCTTCTTACTACCTTATAGCACTGCTATCAGTGCTCAGGAATGCATTAACGAGAGATGGAGGTAGTATATACAAGTTATATCTCACCTCCTAGGAGTGATATAACTTGCATATACCATTTCCTATTCTCATTAATGCATTCCAAGCATTCTCAGAAATCATTTGATTTCTTTGATGAAACTGTGTGATCTCCTCTGCTTTAATGTAGTGACACTTCACAGGATTGATAGTAGGTTTTAGTTTTGCAAAAAGTGAGCCAAAGCATAGATCATGGACTTGGGGAAGAAGATAGTTCATTGTTTTACTGAATTAAGGTCACAGGTTAGTTTATATTGATCATGTTGCATTCAATAGTCACGTGGCGATGTCCAGACACTGGACGTAGCGTTTAATTGATTTGGCCATTAGTGTTAATAGTATTCATTACTTTAGTTTATTTATGGCTAGTAAAAGTAAGTACTTTAGTAGTGTACTTGAATTGTCTTTATATTGCTGTTTTGACAACTGGCATGATGTCACATAGCTTAATTGGCCAGGCCATTATAGTGCTGTAAACATATTCACTGCTTTAGTTTATTCATGGCTAGTATAGTAAGTACTTTATAGTGCACTTAAGCTTCATTATGAGCTTTTTAGCTCCTATTCGGGCTTCCTGTGTTTATTTGCGTACCCGCGATCTGCATGCTCGTGATGATACACTTACGTTCGGCCTCTCAGCAGCGCCTTGTCGTTGCTCTTACGACGTTGTCCACAATCAAAATTCACATGGTCCCGTATAAATACACTCACAAAGCATTCCTGCAGTTTCCATGTACACTTGCAGGTGGATCGCCCAAGTGGAATATATTAGTTGTAACATGGGCACTTGTGATTTGCATGAAATATACGCATGAGCATGAGGGCGCAGCCTGAGTGCGAGTGCATATATTTCAGGCAAATCACTCGTGCCCATGTTACAACTACTACATGTAGCACTAGCTATGCTTGACTTATTTGTAAGTATCATGAACTATTAAGTGTTGTGAATAGTGGCTTTAGTATAGATCGTGATACTAAAATGGCAGTATCACTCAGCCCCAATTTCTTCTTGAGTTAGGAGGCTATATGCTATAGGTCACTCTGATATCAAGACCGTGTGGCCCAAGAAGCCGACGCACCACACCATGATTATATTAACAGGAAGAAAGAAAATGCGATTTCCACACCTTTGTAGCTCCGTATTCCCTTATCCGATTAAAACCAAATTTGTTACAGTAGTACTGGATAGGTAGGGAAGTCCACATTCCAAATTTGAAGAAAATCATTCCAGCCATTTCTGAGATACGAGCGGTAAAAGTTTGGTTTTTTTTTCTTCTTTATCTTTTTCTTCTTCTATTTGCACACTTCGCAAAATCTGCCATAAAACACGAATTCATGCTCCAATCCGGCTGAAATTTGGCACACTTAAAGGACTCATTATGGTGAATCTCAGTACCAAGTTTGGTAGGAATTCGATGAACATCTACAGAGTTATGACCGATTATTTGCGTAAAATAAGGTCGAAGGTCTGTCATCCCCACAGGGTAAACCCCATGAAGGAATGAGCTGAAAATTGCTATGTAGATGGAGTAACTATCGTAGGAGTGCCTTTCTGTGATTTGAAATAATCCAGTTAAAGGCCATCAAGATATGATACAAAACCCAACCTATGTCACAATTATGCGATCGATTTTTATGAATAATAAAACTATTAGTTTTCTCGCCTACCAGACAAACCACTTAGAGCAATGAGCTGAAAATCAGTGTGTAGCTGGAATAATTATCATAGAAAGTCCTTGCAGTAGTACAAAAGAATCGGATTACAAACCACTGAGTTATGATTCCAAAGCCAACTACATGTAGCATATGAGAGATCGAGATACTCTAATAGTAGCGATTTCCAACCAACCAATCAGTGAGTTGCTCTCACTGATTGATATAAACTACCAACCATGGCCATCAGTCAAGGTTCTACCGCTGAGTGTTAATAGACTAAAAGTAGGGCTTCCATCTACTGGTGTATATTGCACCAAACTATTTGAACATATGTGGCTTGCTGGTTGGTAGTTTATATCAATCAGTGAGAGCAACTCGTAGCAACGTGTAAGTCAATAATATAGTTTAGTAATAATATTAAAACTGAGTCAGATCATCCAGGTCCCACTTTACAAATTATCTGGGTCTGATCTCACGTGCTAAATTAATTAGTGTAACATTGTGGACACAGAGTAACATGTCATAGCATAGCCCTACTTCTTTTGTGAGCCACGCCCACTTATGTACATTTCTGTCTGTAGACATATGGTAGCCACACCCATTCATCAGTCTGTAGGTATGCATGAATCCATTGTCTGCAGGCTTATGTAGAGCCACACCCACTGATCAGGTGTCATTGAGTCATAATCTAGTGTAATAGTGCTGTGATTAGCTCTTTTAAAATGTGACCGAATTTTGGAAAACCGTCGATGTACGCACAATAGTACTAAAACGCATTTAAAAAGTATGGGTAAAAAATGCAAGCTCCAGAAAAATATTATGCAAGTTTTTATCGCCTCACTGGTGGGAAAATTAAGCCTCCAATGGATAAATCCTGGGCATCACCGTGTTCGCCTGTTCATAGGGAGTACAAAAATCTTTGTTTCATCTCCATACACAAAAGGATTTTAAAGTTACAGATGTTTGTTTACGTTGCGGTGATGAAAGAATATACCGACGATCGTTTTTCAGTAAATTTGCCTTCCTACTCGAACACAGAAGCATGCCTGGGACAAAAAACTTTACCTTGGTGGATGCACAAATTCATGGCGAACACAATGAGCAAAGATTCAATTCTGTATGCTGTTGTATCAGTAAGTTATGATGGTTTATGTAAGCGCCTGTAGATTCTTTTCTCGATAGCTTCTGTACATATCAATTTATTTGCTCGTCTGGCTGTCTAGTGCTGTATTTCCAATGCTGCTTAACTTATGAAGCTGACACTTTGCTAGTCCATTCCTCTGTCCCTGTAGAAAACAAAGAACAATTAAAATGGATTTTGAAATTGTGCGGATATCAACGGTTTTCTAAAATTAGGTCACAAATATTGTGACTGGTTTTGTGAAAAACAGGCTATTTAGTGGTCATAAGCTTGCAAAAAAACTTCACAAACAAGTGTGATAATATATTAAACTGTATATTTAATATTAACTCTGTGTGTCTATTTGATGTCGTATACGTGATATAATAACATTTGGGCAGGTGTTTAGTCTTGCTGACAGCTGGAATTCGGGTGTTGTGTCGTGTAGTGTCTGTATTGTTAACAAGCCAATATACAAAAAACGCTACACAAGTATAAGAAAAATTAGGATTTTTAAATTAGAGCAGGGACAGTGTATTAGTACTGCAATAAAAAGTACTGAAACAAGCTGGATCAGAGTGGCTAGTACGTAATGCCCAAATACTGTAAAACAATAAGAAGTGAATACCCTACTATGCATTGAGTTTAAAATTCCTAATTTTTTCTTATATCAAGACACACGGTAGTGTGTCGTGCGGCCCAAGGAGCCGGCGCGCCACACCCGTGAGTATATTGACAGGAAGAACGAAAACGTCATTTTCACACCTTTGTATCTCAGTGATCACTTATCCGATTGGAACCAAATTTGCTACACAGTTGCCTGCCAGCCAGGGGAGTCTACATTCCAAATTTGAAGGAAATCGCTCCAGCCATTTCCGAAATACGAGCTGCCAAAGTTTCGTTTTTTTTTTCTTCGTTTTTTTTTCTTCTTCTTCTTTGTCTTTTCGTACACTTGCAAAAATTGCTATAACAAGCAAACGCGTACTCCGATCGCCTTGAAATTTGGCACACAGAAAGGGAGTCCAAAGGCGAATCCTATCATCAAATTTGGTACAAATCCGATGAATGGTTCAGGAGTTATGACTGATTATTCGCGTAAAACAAGATCGATTTGTTGTCACGCCTACAGGGTAAACCGCTTCATGGAATGAGTTGAAAATTGCTATGTAGATGGAGTAACCATCGTAGGAGTGCCTTTTGGTGGTTTGAAAGGAATCGAGATAAAGACCATGGAGATATGATACAAAACCCAACCTGTGTCACAATTACGCGATCGATTTTTACGAATAAAAAAGTATTAGTTTTCACGCCTACTAGGCAAACCGCTTAGAGCAATGAGCTGAAAATCGGTGTATAGCTGGAATAATATTCATAGAAAGGCCTTGCAGTAGTACAGAAGAATCGGATTACAAACCACTGAGTTATGATTCCAAAGCCAACTACGTGTAGCAAATGCGAGATCGAGATACTCTAATAGAACAGTCACCCTAATAGAGCATTCGGCTAATTTATTTACTCCATTATAGAATTTTATTACATCACAAGTTATTCTGTAAGGAGTTCAGCTGCAAACAGTTAATCTTATAGACAGTGCAGCAAGAAGCAAGTCACCATGTGGAGGGTTAAGCAAATATATCACTATAGAGATTCAGAACATCACAAGTCACACTGAAGAAAGTTTAGCTATAAACAAGTCATGCACCCTGTAGAGAATTCAGCTACAATTAAGTCACTCTCTAGAGAATTCAGCTACACACAAGTCACTGTGGAGAGAGTTCAGCTACAAACAAATTACCCTGTAAAGAGATCAGCTACAAATAAAACACTTTGCAGAGTGTTCAGCAACAACAAATCAACCTTTAGAGCGATCAGCAATGAACAAATCAACACATATCTACCTGTAGAGAGATAAGCTAGAAACAAATAACCCTGTAGAGAGTTCAGCTACAAAAAAATCACCCTGTAGAGACATCAACTAGAAACTAGACACAATGTAAGGAGTTCAGCTACAAGCAATCACCCTGTAGAGAGTTCAGCTAAAACAAATCAACCTGCAGAGAGATCAGCTACAAACAAATCTCCTTATAGAGAGTTCAGCTACAAACAAATTACTCTGTAGAGAGATCAGCTAGAAACTAGACACAATGTAAGGAGTTCAGCTACAAGCAATTGCAAATCACCCTGTAGAGAGTTCAGCTAAAACAAATCAACCTGCAGAGAGATCAGCTACACACAAATCAACTTGTAGAGAGATCAGGTACAAACAAATCAACTTGTAGAGAGATCAGCTATAACAAAATCACCCTGTAGAGACACCAGCTAGAAACTAGACACAATGTAAGGAGTTCAGCTACAAGCAATCACCCTGTAGAGAGTTCAGCTAAAACAAATCAACCTGCAGAGAGATCAGCTACAAACAAATCACCTTATAGAGAGTTCAGCTACAAACATATTACCCTGTAGAGACATCAGCTAGAAACTACACACAATGTATAGGAGTTCAGCTACAAACAAATCACCCTGTAGAGAGATCAGCTACAAACTAGACACAAAGTAAGGAGTTCAGCTACAAGCAAGTTACCCTGTAGAGAGTTCATCTACAAGCAAATCAACCTACAGAGCAATCAGCTAGAACAAATCACCTGAAGAGAGGTCAGCTACAAAAAATCACCCTGTAGAGAGATCAGCTAGAAACAAATCACCCTGAAGAGAGGTCAGCTACAAACAAAACACTTTGCAGAGAATTCAGCTACAAACAAATCAGCTTGTAGAGAGATCAGTTACACACAAATCACCCTGTTAGAGTTCAGCTACAAGCAAAACACCTGTAGAGAGTCAGCAACATAGAAACCACCATGTAGAGAGTTCACGCTACAAACAAATCACCTTATAGAGAGTTCAGCTACAAACAAATCACCCTGTAGAGAGATCAGCTAGAAACTAGACACAATGTAAGGAGTTCAGCTACAAGCAAATCACCCTTTAGTGAGTTCAGCTACAAACAAATCAACCTGCAGTGAGAACACCTACAAAAAAGCACCTTGTACAGAGTTCAGGCTACTAACAAAGTTACCCTGTAGAGAGATAGGCTACAAACAATCAACCTGTAGAAAGATCTAGCTACACACAAATCAACTTGTAGAGAGATCAGCTACAAACAAATCACCTGTAGAGAGATCAGCTAGAAACTAGACACAACGTAAGGAGTCAGCTACAAGTAAATCACCCTGTAGAGAGTTCAGCTAAACAAATCAACCTGCAGAGAGATCAGCTGCAAATAAATCACTTTATAGACAGTTCAGCTACAAACAATACCTTGTAGAGAGATCGGCTGCAAATTAATCAACCTGCAGAGAGATCAGCTACACACAAATCAACTTGTAGAGAGATCAGCTACAAACAAATCACCTGTAGAGAGATCAGCTGAAACTAGATACAATGCAAGGAGTTCAGCTACAAGCAAAATCACCCTTTAGTGAGTTCAGCTACAAACAAATCAACCTGCAGTTGAGATCACCCACAAAAACGCACTTGTACAAAGTTCAGTTACAAACAAATACCCTGTAGAGAGATCAGGTAGAAGAATTCACCTTGTGTTATTTCTCGTGGATGTAATTTACTCTCTTGTGAGCTCTTTTGGCACAGCTATGCAATAAAGTAATTTACTTGGACTACCTACCACACTTCCCTTGCACTCATTCGTGCCTACACTTAATCCGAGACATAATCTACTTTCTCTAGAATCCGAGCTTCAATCCGGCACCTCAAAGTAAACCAAGCTCACAGTAACAGCTCAGAAAGCAGCTTAAACACTTTGAACTCTGCTTTGTGAAGTGGAGTTAAAAGCCTAAAGCGGCGAGAAGTCAGCTTGCAAATTTAGTGTACAGGACGTGCATTATTAAAAGTATTCAAAAATATCCAAAAGTTGCCTGAATTACATAAGTCCCAAGATTCCAGATTCTAAAGCAAGATTCCAGATTCCAAGGTGATTTCATGTGGAATTCCGAGGGATTCTAAATGAGTTGTATGGGATTACAGCTCATGTCGGACCCCTTGACACTGATACACATGTCAGCAAGCAATAAATAGAAACAATCAAACTAATGCTCAACAATCAATCAAACTATTTAAAATATAGTTTTCTGCTACATCTAATAAGCACAGAATGCAAGATATACTGTATAGCAGCCAGCTACAAATCATAATAGCATACTATGCCAACTGAAGTAATTCTAATCATTGATTCATTCCTCTATGGAGTTTGTTGTTCCTTGTGTACTGCATGGTTAAGTTTGTTAAAGGATAGAAGGTTGTGCTGTTCTAGGTTAGTTGCATTATATTAATTACTGTAGTTTATATAACGAATTATGGCTTATTTATTTTATTTCGTCATTTCATTTTCTATTAATATGCACCATAACTGAGTGCAGTGAGCAGAATACTTCGTTGAAGTTCTATCAGGTAAATAATACTATACGTATGTACAATGTATATATTTTCCAGCATAACAGGCCGGTTCAGTAGCACATGGTTTGCTTTATAGCTTCAGCATTTCAACTTATACAGCTTTAAAGTTAGCAATGTTTCAAAAGGCTCTTTCATTATAGCTACTTCTGTTAAAATTACAGTACCTGAAATGAAATGCTGAAGAATTATAAATTAATAGTTTAGCAATATACGTACCTCTTAAGTTGAGAGTTTACTGTGCATCACCGTCAGTTTTGCCGCCTTCAGCTACATAGGTTGATGCAGTAAGTGAGCTTCGTACCTACCTTCAATAGCAAAGCAATAATACAGCGTAGCATTTGTACATTAATATACTGTATACTGTATGCACTTTCTGTGGCGTAATGAAATACAATCATAAATCCAGTGTAATCACTGGACGAAAAACTAGTATACAACCATACAGTAACGTGCACGCAGACAGCCAACTTCACAACCAACACGCACACACGTGTTGGATAGACTGCACAAGTGTTGGAGAATCTACACGCGTACACTAGTCTGTGCTCTGCATATTCATGCATGGCATGTACAGTAACATGTAATTTTATTCCTCACGATGCAATATTATGCTACACGCGTTCTGGTGTTCAGTCACACGCATTTTACTCCACGCGTGTGCGAAGTTGTATTTGAGCTGTACTGTAGTTCCCTGCTACACAGGAAACAAGTCACCTTGTAGAGAGTTCAACTGGAAACAAGTTAACCCCTGTAGAAATCAGGTAGATAAATCACCCTGTAGAGAGATCAGCTAGAAACAAGTCACCCTGTCTGGAAACAAGTCACCCTATAGAGAGCTCAGCTGGAAACAAGTCACCCCCTGTAGAAATCAGCTAGATAAATCACCCTGTAGAGAGATCAGCTAGATAATCACCCTGCAGAGAGTTTAGCTAGAAACAAGTCACCTTGCAGAGTGTTCAACTGGAAACAAGTTACCCCCTGTAGAAATCAGCTAGATAAATCAGCCTGTAGAGAGCTCAGCTAGATAAATCACCCTGTAGAGAGTTTAGCTAGAAACAAGTCACCCTGTAGAGAGTTCAGCTAGAAACAAGTCACCCTGTAGACAATTCAGCTAGAAACAAGTTATCCTGTAGAGAGTTCAGCTGGAAACAAGTCACTGTTACAGAGTTCAACTAGAAACAAGTCACCCTGTAGAGAGATCTGGTAGAAACAAGTCACCATGTAGAGAGTTCATCCAGTAAGAAGTCACTCTGTAGAGAAATCAGCTAGAAAAAATCACCCTGTAGAAAGATCAGCTTGAAACAAATCACCCTACAGAAGGATCAGTTAGAAACAGTCACCCTGTAGAGAGATCAGTTAGCAGCAAATCACCTTGTAGAAAGATCAGCTTGAAACAGATCACTCTGTTGAAAAATTAGTTAGAAAAAAGTCACTCTGAAGTCACCATGTAGCATTACCAGAGAACAGTGCCATGAAACACCTATGGAGTATCCATGAATAGTATAATAATCCCCATATAGAGCTATGAAAGTCATTTCAAGGATATTTCATGGTAATATCCATGCCATGAAATGAAAAGTGGAGATTTTATGGTACTTTCATAGCACTGACAAATTATTTCATGACACAAGAAAATTTCATGGTTGTAGTGTCCATGAATTGTCAAATTTACAGAGGCAGTGTTCATGAATTGTCAAATTTTCATCAGCAGTGTCCATGAAAACCACAAGAAATTTCATGGTTTACCATGGCATTTTCATAGGCTGTTCTCTGGGAGTTCAGCTAGAAATATATCAGATCACCTAGAAAAAAAATCACTCTATAAAGAAATCAGCTGGAAACAAGGCACCCTGTAGAGAGATCAGCATGATCAAGTCCTCCTGTAAGAGCCCAACTAGCTACATACTTTTCAAGTCATCCCGTGGAGAGTCCAGCTATGAACAAATCTCAGTAGAAAGATCAGCTAGAAATAAATCACCCTGTAGAAAGATCAGCTTGAAACAAATCACTCCGTAGAAGAATTAGGTAGAAACAAGTCACCCTATAGAGAGATCAGATAGAATGAAGTCACTGTGTAGAGAGTTCAGCTAGAAATACGTGAGTCACCCTGTAGAAAGATCAGCTAGAAACAAATCATGCTTTAGAGAGCTCACAGATCAGCTAAAAAAATTACTCTATAGAGAGATCAGCTGGAAACAAGGCACGCTGTAGAGAGATCGGCGTGATCAAGTCACCCTGTAAGAACCCAACTACTTTTCAAGTCACCTCATGGAGAGTCCAGCTACGAATAAATCTCTCATCATAAAGATCAGCTAGAAATAAATCACCCTATACAGTATTCAATAGAAACAAATCCCTGAGATCAGTTAGGCAAGAAACACTGTTACCGGCAAAAGAGTTCAACTGTTATTTATTCAAGTCACCCGTAGAGAGCTCAGTAGAAACAAGCAGCTCTGTAGAGAGATCAGCCAGAAACAAATCACCCTGTAGAGAGATCAGCTGGAAACAAGTCACCCTGTAGAGAGTTCAGTTGGAAACAAGTCACCCTGTAGAAGGATCAGCTAGAAACAATTCACCCTGTAGAGATCGACTAGAAATAAATCACCCTGTAGAGAGATCAGCTAGAACCAGGTCACCCTGTAGAGGATCAGCTAGAGAATTCAGCTATATTTCGTAGAGTGTTTCAGCTAGCAATAAGCCACCTGGTGGTGAGTTCAACTACAAACCATTCACTATGTTATCAAAGAGCATAGTTACTGTACATTGTGAGGCTCCCAGTAGAACTTTTAACTACATACACATTTCCTGGTAGAGTATTCAGCTGTGAACAGTTCAACCTGTGTGACTTATTTTTATGATCAATCAATACAATTGTAAATTATTCCCTAAATGTACATGTAGCTAAACAGACATTAAAATCTTCTTCATAATAATCTTCTCTCTGTGGTAGAGTAAAAGACAAGTTAAAAGAAACACCTAAAGCTGGCCATAGGCTGGCTTTAGGTATGAAATTACAAAAAGAAGTGATATCAGCAAGTTTAAGGTAGAAATGAGTGTGATACAAATAATAATTATAGTTACTAATGTTGCATCTTCATCAATATCATCATCATCATTGTTTTCAATTACTTCTGAATTAGTACATCCTGACCCTCTGCAGTTGCCAGGCAACTGCAGAGCATTTTACATTGTGCTTCTTGCATGTGCACCTCATATTGCTACAGTCAGCCTGACAGTTACGTGTACAACTGATGATGCTATCATGCTAGTCTGGAGTCTCATATTCAAAGAGTGGAACATCAAGGCTATCAAGAAACAATTGGATCCTGTAATACCCTTTTTCTACATGCAGTCCTTGGCTATAATTATACTACTTCACACCTGTATGGTATTGGAAAGGGCTATTATCTATTAAAAATTCCAGTCAGGTGCACTTTTGAGAACAAGCCAAACCTGTATTTGCTAAAAGAGTCAGCTACCCCTTCCATTGCAGAACAACAAGGATTGGTAACTTTATACAATGGGACACCTGGTGAGTCACTAGACTCTCTGTGCTATAAATATTTTAGTGAAAAAAATTGCCACAAACACATCTTTTATCTATCCACAAACATTAATCTACTTCAGCTACAAAATAAAAATACTATAGCCTTTAAGTTTATTTTCAAATATTGGAGTGGAAAGGTAGTTGTGGTGAAATGAACCCCCTGGAATGGGGTGGAATGAAAATAATTTACACCATTACCTACTGATTTGCCACCAGCACCAAATGAGCTTCTGAGAATTATCAGATGTAACTGACTGTAGCAATATGAGGTGCACATGCAAGAAGCACAATGTGAAATGCTCTGCATGTTGCTTGTGGCAACTGCAGAGAGTCAGGATGTACTAATTTAGAAGTAATTGAAAACGATGATGGCGATGGTATTGATGAAGATGCAACGTGAGAAACTATAATTTCTACTTTAAACTTGCACCAACTCAGTTGTATACATCTTCCGTAATACATATCCCATCCAAAAACAGCTTATAGCTGTAAAAAAGTGCGCGTCCAAGTAAAGCAGAGTTAACTGCGACAAAAAGTAATGATATCATAATGCGGCCATGTGCGAGGTGTGCAAGTTGTAAAATTAATATTAGCTAATCAGATAATACAATGTTATTGTTAAAGTGTTAATGAGAACTATGTGATGCTGCTAGTTTTTAAGTGTGTGAGCATCTTCATAAATGCCACATAAATTTAATTCTCAATAAAGCAATGTGTATAGATCCTCTGATAGTAATAAATAGTTTGAGTTTGGCCACCTTTCCTTTGTTCGTAGCATTGCTGTATACAGGAAAGGCGGCCAAACTCAAACTATTTATTACTATCAGAGAATCTATACACATTGCTTTATTGAGAATTAAATTTATGTGGCATTTATGAAGATGCTCACACACTTAAAAACTAGCAGCATCACATAGTTCTCATTAACACTTTAACAATAACATTGTATTATCTGATTAGCTAATATTAATTTTACAACTTGCACACCTCGCACATGGCCGCATTATGATATCATTACTTTTTGTCGCAGTTAACTCTGCTTTACTTGGACGCGCACTTTTTTACAGCTATAAGCTGTTTTTGGATGGGATTTCAATACTTTTTGTTAGAATAAGCAATGCACTGTTGATAACAGTAGGTGAGTTTCCATGGTTTTGACAGAAACCCCAGATTACAGTGACAGAATATTAAAATATAACTGTAATTTTAGTGGCCAGGGCCGCCCACATTGGGGGTAACTGGGGTATTTTGCCCCCTACCACAGCCCGAAAGGGGCCACTTGAATACCTGTTTAAAGAAAGATCGATATACTCTAATAGAGCAGTCAGGATCTAGACCCTTCCTTGCCCCTGGGCCCCTCTTTAACTCTTTTCCCTGGGCCCTCTAATTTCTCTGGACGGCCCTGTTAGTGGCATGCAACTGCAGTCAACTAACACCCATTTTAACTAGTAAACCCTTAACAACACTTTGCCTTTCATCTTGTACTGCATTGAAACGATCAAGATACTCTATTAGAGCAGTCACAAAACAGCTATAACACAGCAATCAATATTTAGCA